>NC_069501.1:743081128-743161162 GCF_027579735.1 Bombina bombina | reverse complement strand
TTAAATTAGAACATCTCCGCGCACTGCTTAAGGAGGTATTATCTACTCTGGATGATTGTGACAATTTGGTCATTCCAGAGAAATTATGTAAGATGGACAAGTTCCTAGAGGTTCCGGTGCCCCCCCGATGCTTTTCCTATACCCAAGCGGGTGGCGGACATAGTAAATAAGGAGTGGGAAAGGCCCGGCATACCTTTTGTTCCTCCCCCTATATTTAAGAAATTATTTCCTATAGTCGACCCCAGAAAGGACTTATGGCAGACAGTCCCTAAGGTCGAGGGGGCGGTCTCTACTCTAAACAAACGCACTACTATTCCCATAGAAGATAGTTGTGCTTTCAAAGATCCTATGGATAAAAAATTAGAGGGTTTGCTTAAAAAGATGTTTGTTCAGCAAGGTTACCTTCTACAACCAATTTCATGCATTGTTCCTGTCACTACGGCAGCGTGTTTCTGGTTCGAAGAACTAGAAAAGTCGCTCAATAAAGAATCTTCGTATGAGGAGGTTATGGACAGAGTTCAAGCACTTAAATTGGCTAACTCTTTTATTCTAGATGCCGCTTTGCAATTAGCTAGATTAGCGGCGAAAAATTCAGGGTTTGCTATCGTGGCGCGCAGAGCGCTTTGGCTAAAGTCTTGGTCAGCGGATGTGTCTTCCAAGACAAAATTGCTTAACATCCCTTTCAAGGGTAAAACACTGTTTGGTCCTGATTTGAAAGAGATTATTTCAGACATCACCGGGGGAAAGGGCCACGCCCTTCCTCAGGATAGGTCTTTTAAGGCTAAAAATAAGCCTAATTTTCGTCCCTTTCGCAGAAACGGACCAGCCTCTACTTCTACATCCTCTAAGCAAGAGGGTAATACTTCTCAACCCAAACCAGCCTGGAGACCGATGCAAGGCTGGAACAAGGGTAAGCAGGCCAAGAAGCCTGCCACTGCTACCAAAACAGCATGAAGGGATGGCCCCCGATCCGGGACCGGATCTGGTGGGGGGCAGACTTTCTCTCTTTGCTCAGGCCTGGGCAAGAGATGTTCAGGATCCTTGGGCACTAGAAATAGTTTCTCAAGGTTATCTCCTGGAATTCAAGGAACTACCCCCAAGGGGAAGGTTCCACAGGTCTCAATTATCTTCAAACCAAATAAAAAGACAGGCATTCTTACATTGTGTAGAAGACCTGTTCCAATAGGAGAACAAGGGATGGGGTTTTACTCCAACCTGTTCATAGTTCCCAAAAAAGAGGGAACATTCAGACCAATTTTAGATCTCAAGATCCTAAACAAATTTCTCAGGGTTCCATCGTTCAAAATGGAAACCATTCGAACGATCCTTCCTACCATCCAGGAAGGTCAATTTATGACCACGGTGGATTTAAAGGATGCGTACCTACATATTCCTATCCACAAGGAACATCATCAGTTCCTAAGGTTCGCTTTTCTGGACAAGCATTACCAGTTTGTGGCACTTCCATTCGGATTAGCCACTGCTCCGAGAATTTTCACAAAGGTACTAGGGTCCCTTCTAGCGGTTCTAAGATCAAGGGGCATTGCAGTAGTACCGTACTTGGACGACATCCTGATTCAAGCGTCGTCTCTGTCAAAAGCAAAGGCTCATACGGACATCGTCCTAGCCTTTCTCAGATCTCACGGATGGAAAGTGAACATAGAAAAAAGTTCTATTTCCCCGTCAACAAGAGTTCCCTTCTTGAAAACAATAATAGACTCCTTAGAAATGAGGATTTTTCTGACAGAGGTCAGAAAATCAAAACTTCTAAGCTCTTGTCAAGTACTTCATTCTGTTCTTCGTCCTTCCATAGCGCAGTGCATGGAAGTAATAGGATTGATGGTTGCAGCAATGGACATAGTTCCTTTTGCACGAATTCATCTAAGACCATTACAACTGTGCATGCTCAGACAGTGGAATGGGGATTATACAGACTTGTCTCCGACGATTCAAGTAGATCAAAGGACCAGAGATTCACTCCGTTGGTGGCTGATCCTGGACAACCTGTCACAGGGAATGAGCTTCCGCAGACCAGAGTGGGTCATTGTCACGACCGATGCCAGTCTGGTGGGCTGGGGCGCGGTCTGGGAACCCCTGAAAGCTCAGGGTCTATGGTCTCGGGAAGAATCTCTTCTCCCGATAAACATTCTGGAACTGAGAGCGATATTCAATGCTCTCAAAGCTTGGCCTCATCTAGCAAAAGCCAAATTCATAAGGTTTCAATCAGACAACATGACGACAGTTGCATATATCAACCATCAGGGGGGAACAAGGAGTTCCCTGGCGATGGAGGAAGTGACCAAGATAATTCAATGGGCGGAGGATCACTCCTGCCACTTGTCTGCAATCCACATCCCAGGAGTGGAAAATTGGGAAGCGGATTTTCTGAGTCGTCAGACATTCCATCCGGGGGAGTGGGAACTCCATCCGGAAATCTTTGCCCAAATAACTCGATTATGGGGCATTCCAGACATGGATCTGATGGCCTCTCGTCAGAACTTCAAGGTTCCTTGTTACGGGTCCAGATCCAGGGATCCCAAGGCGACTCTAGTAGATGCACTAGTAGCACCTTGGACCTTCAACCTAGCTTATGTATTCCCACCGTTTCCTCTCATTCCCAGGCTGGTAGCCAGGATCAATCAGGAGAGGGCTTCGGTGATCTTGATAGCTCCTGCGTGGCCACGCAGGACTTGGTATGCAGACCTGGTGAATATGTCATCGGCTCCACCATGGAAGCTACCTTTGAGACAGGACCTTCTTGTTCAAGGTCCATTCGAACATCCGAATCTGGTTTCCCTCCAACTGACTGCTTGGAGATTGAACGCTTGATTTTATCAAAGCGTGGGTTTTCAGATTCTGTAATAGATACTCTGATTCAGGCTAGAAAGCCTGTAACTAGAAAAATTTACCATAAGATATGGAAAAAATATATCTGTTGGTGTGAATCTAAAGGATTCCCATGGAACAAGATAAAAATTCCTAAGATTCTATCCTTTCTACAAGAAGGTTTGGAGAAAGGATTATCTGCAAGTTCTCTGAAGGGACAGATCTCTGCGTTATCGGTTTTACTTCACAAAAGGCTGGCAGCTGTGCCAGACGTTCAAGCGTTTGTTCAGGCTCTGGTTAGAATCAAGCCTGTTTACAGACCTTTGACTCCTCCCTGGAGTCTTAATCTAGTTCTTTCAGTTCTTCAAGGGGTTCCGTTTGAACCCTTACATTCCGTAGATATTAAGTTATTCTCTTGGAAAGTTTTGTTTTTGGTTGCAATTTCTCCTGCTAGAAGAGTTTCTGAGTTATCTGCTCTGCAGTGTTCTCCGCCCTATCTGGTGTTCCATGCAGATAAGGTGGTTTTGCGTACTAAGCCTGGTTTTCTTCCGAAAGTTGTTTCCAACAAAAATATTAACCAGGAGATAGTTGTACCTTCTTTGTGTCCTAAACCAGTTTCAAAGAAGGAACGTTTGTTACACAATTTGGACGTAGTCCGTGCTCTAAAATTCTATTTAGAGGCCACTAAAGATTTCAGACAAACATCTTCTTTGTTTGTTGTTTATTCTGGTAAAAGGAGAGGTCAAAAAGCAACTTCTACCTCTTTCTTTTTGGCTTAAAAGCATTATCCGATTGGCTTATGAGACTGCCGGACGGCAGCCTCCTGAAAGAATCACAGCTCATTCCACTAGGGCTGTGGCTTCCACATGGGCCTTCAAGAACGAGGCTTCTGTTGATCAGATATGTAAGGCAGCGACTTGGTCTTCACTGCACACTTTTGCCAAATTTTACAAATTTGATACTTTTGCTTCTTCGGAGGCTATTTTTGGGAGAAAGGTTTTGCAAGCCGTGGTGCCTTCCATTTAGGTGACCTGATTTGCTCCCTCCCTTCATCAGTGTCCTAAAGCTTTGGTATTGGTTCCCACAAGTAAGGATGACGCCGTGGACCGGACACACCTATGTTGGAGAAAACAGAATTTATGTTTACCTGATAAATTACTTTCTCCAACGGTGTGTCCGGTCCACGGCCCGCCCTGGTTTTTTTAATCAGGTCTGTTGAATTATTTTTTCTAACTACAGTCACCACGGTATCATATGGTTTCTCCTATGCATATTTCCTCCTGTACGTCGGTCGAATGACTGGGGTAGGCGGAGCCTAGGAGGGATCATGTGACCAGCTTTGCTGGGCTCTTTGCCATTTCCTGTTGGGGAAGAGAATATCCCACAAGTAAGGATGACGCCGTGGACCGGACACACCGTTGGAGAAAGTAATTTATCAGGTAAACATAAATTCTGTTTTTGTAAACTTTGATGAATGGAAGTGCCCCTGTTTTTAATAGTATTTTTAAAAAACAGGCTTTCATTCACCAAAGTTTACCTTCACTTTAAATGTGAATGGATTGGATAGAGCAGTCATTTTACACTACTTTCCCAGTCTACTTCTGTTACCAATTTTGCTTCGTTCTCTTGGTTTCCTTTGTTAGAGAGTAATCCTCAGTAAGCCCAGGAGCGTGTACGTTTCTTTAGTCATCTAACGGAAGGGTTTGCAATATTTATAGCAATATAGTTTCAGAATAAAGCAAATTTAATAGAATTTAATTGAAATTTGTTTAAATATATAATCATGAACATTTCAATTTTGATGTTACTGTCCCTTTAACACACAATTGTTTTAAGGGACAAGCCTCCACCAGAATGGTTGTTTATAAAGATAGATAATCCCTTTATTACCCATTCCCCAATTTTGCATAACCAACATAGTTATATTAATGTATGTTTTACCTCTGTGATTGCCTTGTATCTAAGCATCTGCAGACTGCCTCCTTATCTCAGTGCTTTTGAGACATGCAGTTTAGCCAAGACTCCTAAATAACTCCACGGGAGTGAGCACAATGTTATCTATGACACACATGAACTAGTACTGTCTAACTGGGAAAAACTTTCAAAATGCTCTGAGCTAAGAGGAGGTTTTCAACAGTTTATAAATCAGTTTGAGGCTACCTAGGTTTAGCTTTTCAAAAATACCACCAAGGGAACAAAGCAAATTTAATGATAAAAGTCAGTTGGAAAGTTGTTTACAATGTCATGCCCTATCTGAATCATGAAAGTTTTATTTTGACTAGACTGTCCCATTTAGGGATGTGAAATACAAACTTTTTTTGTGTTTCATATCCCTTTTATAATTCAAACAGAGCATGCAGTTGTTAACAACTTTCCAATTTACTTCTTTTATCAAATTTGCTTTGTTCTTTTGGTATAATTTTTTGAAGAGTAAATCTAGCTAGGCAGCTGTGTTTACAACATTGCTTGTAGCGCAACTTTAATAGAAGTAAATTGGAAAGTTGTTTTCCATGATTCAGACAGAGCATGTAATTGTAGTTTTATTTTGCCGTCCCTTTAAATCTATGGTAGTGGACCATATAAATAGCTTTAATAATGTAGCAGGTATAAAAAATGATGCCTTTTATATTACCTAGCATCATTTTATTTGTTCTCTAGACAGGTGTTTTGAGGCTAAGGCTAAATTAGTCCCCTGCAAATAATGCTGATCAGTACAGTTCATTTAATGACCTTGTTTGTGAAGTCTGCCTTATATTTTAGTAAGTAGCTAAGATATAACATTTAGTCACCTAATTGCATTCATTTCCAAGTAAAAAAACTTTGCTTGCACATACAGATTCCCCCTTCCCCCGCCACCATTAAAAGCATTAAAAAGTGATTCCCAACCAGGTTTTTTGGACACACGTAATTTTCACAGCAACTGGATGGATGTTACACAGTAAATATAATTAGAAAGTGACACTTGTAAGAGGCAAAATGGCTGAAAAACGTAGTAATTATTTTATAGATAAGTTTTATTTGATTTAATATAATTTTAGTAGCAAAAAGACATCTGTCCATTATCAGATGATTCCTTGGTTTCAAATCTGAGCGTGGGTATCGGAACAGAAACCTTTATAAAACACAGATTCAAATGAAAAGCTAATTGCCCTTTAGTTTGAATAACATCTAATTATGATTCACAATATATGTGTATCGTCAAAACAATGCTACATTTTATAGTACAGGTAGAAAACCCTTTATCCTTACTGCTTAGGACCAGAAAAAGTTTAGATTTTGGAATATTTGTATCTATAAATTCAGTTTGGAGAGGGGATGGGACCAAGTGTAAACAGCAATATCTTATGTCATTTAGGCAATATTTTTGTCGTAATACAGCTTATACATGCAAGCTAAAGTTAGTTTTATATCATTTGTAATACTTTTCTATACATAATCCCCTCAGAAGAAATATAGTAATATTTGTTGTTATAAATAAATGTAGACCATTATTTGCATGATGGAATACCAAATAATAAAAAAAACACAGGCTGAGAAGATTGTCTTACAAGTAGGGAAAAATAGTAAGTTTTGATGTTTTTTTTATTTAAAAAAAAAATATTAATTTATTTTGGATTTTTGAATTTCCGATTTGGGCATTTGTACCTGTAGCATTTGTTCTTAGGCATAGTATTTCTTTGTTGTCAAAATCTAGTGCCCCAGTGGTGTATATAGGTCATGCTTTCTCCTAGAGCAAAGCTAAATAAATATTGGTCATATACTATAAGTGGTGAAATAATTTTTTTATGTGATTATCATCCAAAATATCCATAAATGTCCAGCATTTCTAAATATTAGAATGCATGTCGGAAAAGGGACTGAAAAAATGATTGTGGAAAGGGTAAAATAGTTTGTTGAGTTTTCTTCTTAAAGACACGATGAGTCCACAGATCATCTTCATTACTTATGGGATATTTACCTTCTGGTCAGCAGGTGGAGGCAAAGCGCACCATAGCAGAGCTGTCAAATATCTCCTCCCTTCCCTCCCACTCCAGTCATCCTCTTTGCCTACGTTAGTGATAGGAAGAGGTAAAGTGAGGTGTTAGTTTAGATTCTTCAATCAAGAGTTTATTATTTTTAAAGTAGTGCCAGAGCGTACTACTTTGTTCTGGGGTGTAGCCGTTGTCCATATCCGTCTCTACAGTAGAGCTTTTGGTGGCTTTAAAGCAATGGGGACTGGTAGGACATAATTCTCACTGCGCCTCAGATAATGATGCTGCCCTGTCTAAGAAAACCTGAAGCATTTTACTCAGGACTTTTGTTTTCTTGCTAGGTCCATGGGAGGGAGAGGACCTCTTAAACCTGGAACTGCCTTACTGCCAGGCAGAACATGAGGTAAGTGCTAATCTTTTTTTTTTCTGGGGGCAAAGATCTCAGAGAAGGTTTGGGCACTTTCTTAAATTTCCATTTGAAAACCTCAATTAACTTGAGTTTAGACTCCCCTTGATTTAGCAGGGGATATTTAGGCAGTTAAGATGCAGGCAATGACTTGTCTTTCCCCTGGCTAATAATAAGGGCTGCCTGGGTGAAAGAGACAGTATTTCTGTTTACATTTAGATTTGAGCTTGCATTGCGTTTTTACTCAGACCCTAATACACTGTTGGGCACAGATATAATAATCCAGACACTATAGGACTGAGCAACTTAATCACATGTTGCTAGTCAGTCTGTCTGTTTGATCCCAGGGGTGTAAATGGTGACCGGGAGATACTTGTTTGCCTTTATTCTTATGGGCTACCAGTGTAGGTACGGTGTGTGCGGTGCCACCACAATAAGCAGCAGTGTCGCATCCTTTAACTTAAGTCTGCAGTTTTTAGCTTTTTACTCCCGGCGCCTTTACTCAAGAAACAATGGCGACCTGGAGGTAAATTGGATGACGCCCACGAGGGGCGGAGTTGTAAAACGGCGCCAAGGATTCTCTCCTCCCTCCTGTCAGTCTGATTTGCGCTAGGACTGGAGGATGGTGCAGTGTAGAGAGACTCTTTCTTCTGGCCACTTCCGGTTATCGGAAGATGTGGGGAAAATTTTTGTCTAAATAATTGCGCTCCGGTTAGCGCTACAATGAGGCAGCTTTCGTGTAGGCAGGTTGTCTACCACTTCAGCTGGGTCAAACTGAGGGTTTAGATAAAAAGTTCATAATACATCTACAATGTTTGGCATAATTATAATAATAAAGATGTGTTTTCCTTTTTAACATTTAAAGGGACAGTACCACTTGCCATATGTTGATTTTATTTACAATTGGTGAAGCTCTTTTTATTTCATTTTCCTGCTATATGTGAGGCAGGGTGATTAAACATTTATTTATCTTTATCTCACATGCAGTGCCCTGCGGTTCCTTGCCATTTGCAATCTGGAATCGGCACAAGACATAGTTTCCTTAATGTCACGATAATGTCTATGGACAGCAATATTGACATGCTGATTTGCTTTTTTAAAGAGACAGGAACCTTTTTTATCGGTTAATTTTATTTAAGAAATTTCAACTGTTTGTTTGTTTAACTCATCCTTTGTGTTAGGATGGAACAAGAGCACACAAAAAAATAGTTGCTTTTTAAATTTAAAGAGAGAGTACCGTTTTTGTGTTAACTTTTATTAACAGATTTTCTCTTTTTCTGAACCTACTCCTTCTCAGGCTTTTGCTGTTTAGGAGTCTGCTGATGGTCAATCTAGGCCACATATTCCTCCTATAGTGTCTCACAAATATTTTATGGGTCTTCTGCGTTTCCTCTCACACTCCATCCGGATTTACTCTGCATTTCTCGCTTTCTATGTTTTTCCTGCGTGGTAGAAAAACATTACTAGAGGAATTATTGTCTAATCTTGAGTGATTGATTCAGTAGTAGCTATTCCGATTGGTTCTTCCCTGTTAACTGAAAGAGGAAGATACTTCGGGATTATCTGAGAGAGAATTCTCAGACTCAGATGAATATTATATTTATTTGATCCTGAGATTGTTTTTCCTTCAGTTTTTTAGATTGAACATCTCCATTTGTTACTTTAGGAGGTTTTAGCTACTCTGGGCAGCTCCAACTCTACTGGCGTTATCTATCCTTGTGCATCCAGTAAGTTATAAGTAATGGAAGAGTCGTCATTCCCTATATTTAAAAACATGTTCCCCATAGCCGACTCAGCTAGGGAGTCTGGGAAAATATTCCCTAGGGGGGAAGAAGTTGTTTCTAGCTTAGCTGAGAGAACTACTATATTCTTAGAGGGTAGTTTGGTTTTCAAAGGTCCTATGGACAAAAGATAAGAAGGGATGTACACCAGGGTTTACAATAGCATCCAGCTGTGTACTTGGCTACCGTCACTAGCGTGACGGCTTAATGGCCTGAGGCTTCTAAGTCGGAATCTTCCCTGGATAAAATCCAGGATAGGTTAAAAGCAAAGGAACTAATTTCTTTCCTTTCAAGTTATCAAACTGGGAGCTTGGGTTTCAGGTTTCTCTGTTCCAGCTCACAGAGCCTTATGGTTAGAGCATTGTTCTTTGGATGTATGCTCTAAGTCTAAGCTTGTCAGGGATAATCTCTTTTGAAATTTAAAGAATTTCAACAAAAAAATAAAAAATAAAAGTGAAGTTTTTATCCCAGAGGCAGGTTCTGTTTTCAAGATTATCTGCAAATCAGACTAGAGAAGAGGCGTTCTTACACTCTGTAGGAGACCTCTCATACCTGGGAGTGATTGTTCCAGTTCAAAGGTGTGTGGTTACCAAATTAAGCGGGAACCTTTAGCCCACTTTTTTAGATCTCAAGAGTCTAAACAAATGTATTAGTGTACCGTCCTTCTAGATGGAAACTATTCGTTCCATTCTTCCCTTGATCAGAGAGGGTTAATTTATGACAACAGTAGTTTTAAAGGACGCGTACCTGCATGTTCCCATTCACAGGGATCCTCACAAGTTCTAAAGGTTTACCTTTCTAGACAAACATTTTCAGTTTGTGGCTCTTCCTTTCGTTCTTGCCACGGCTCCCAGAATCTTCACAAAGGTTCTGGGGTCTCTGCTTACGGTACTTCGTTCAAGAGGCATTGCGGTGGCATTGTATCTGGACAACATTCTAGTTCAGGTGCCGTCCTTTCAGCTAGCAAAATTGGTGGTGACTTTCCTTAGGTCACACGGGTGGATGGTGAATCTAGAAAAGAGCTCTTTAATTCCTCTTACAAGAGTGACCTTTCTAGGGACCATCATAAACTCTCTGTCTATGAAGATTTTTTTGACAGAATTCAGGAAATTAAAGATTATCGTTACTTGCCTAGCTCTACAATCTTCTTCTCGCCTTTCTGTGGTTCAGTGCTTGGAGTTAATAGGTCTGATGGTAGCGGTGATGGTCATCGTCCCATTTGCTCGCTTTCTTCTCAGAGCTCTGCAGTTGGACATGCTCAAACAATGGAACGGAAATTATTTGGACTTGTCCCCTCGATTTCTATTGGCACAGGAGACAAGGGAGTCTCTTCTTGGTGGTTGTCTCTAGATCTTTTCTTCCAGGGAACGTGTTTTTCACAGACCTACCTGGGAGGTTGTGACAACACATGCCAGCCTTCTGGGGTGGGGAACAGTTTTGGCTCCCTGAGGGCTCAGGGGATATGGTCTCGGACAGAGTCTTTGTTACCCATAAACATTCTGGAACTAAGAGCGATCTACAATGCTCTTCTGGCCTGGCCTCAGCTGGCTTTGGTTCAGTTTATTAGGTTCCAGTTGGACAACATAACGTCAGTTGCTTACATCAATCTTCAAGGAGGAACAAGAAGTTCTTTGGCGCTGGCAGAGGTCGCCAAAATAGTTCAGTGGGCGGAGACCCATTCTTGTTGGCTGTCGGCAATTCATATCTCAGGAATGGACAACTGGGAGGCTGATTTTCTGAGCAGACAGACCTTTCATCCGGGGGAGTGGGAACTTAATCCGGATGTGTTCTCTAGTCTGATCCTCAAATAGGGTCAGCAGGAGTTGGATCTCATGGTATCTAGGCAGAATGCCAAACGTCTGAGGTACAGGTCGAGATCCAGAGATCTTTAGGCGGCTCTGATAGATGCTCTGGTAGTCCCTTGGTCTTTTAATCTAGCCTATCTGTTTCCTCCGTTTGCCCGAATTAAACAGGAAAGGGCTTCAGTGGTTTTCATAGATCCTGCCTGGCCTCGCCGGTACTGGTATGCAGACCTGGTAGAGATGTCGACTCTACCTCCTTGGAGGCTTCCGTCTTGAAAGGACCTTCTGCTTCAAGGACCCTTCCATCATCCAAATCTAGATTCTCTGAAGCTGACTGCTTGGAGATTGAACGACTGATTCTAGCCAAGCGAGGTTTTTCTGACTCAGTCATAGGCACTTTGATTCAGGCTTGTGAGCCTGTCACTGGAAAGATTTATCATTGGATTTGGCGTAAATTCCTTTATCGGTGCGAATCCAAGGGCTACTCCTGGAGTAGAGTTAGGATTTCTGGAATTTTATCTTTTCTCCAGGGAGGATTGGAGAAAGGCTTAACAAGTTCCTTAAAGGGTCAAATTTCAGCATTGTCTATCATGTTACACAAGCGGCTAGCTGATGTCCCTGATGTTCAGTCTTTTTGTCTGGCCTAAAGCAGAATTAGGCCTGTGTTTAGACCAGTTACTCCTCCATGGAGTATTAATTTAGTTCTCAAGGTTCTTCCAGGGGTTCCGTTTGAACGTATGCATTCCTTGGATATCAAGTTGTTATCTTGGAAGATTTTATTTCTGGTAGCGATTTCTTCTGCTCGCAGAGTGTCTGAGCTTTCAGCGTTAAAATGTGAGCCCCCTTACCTTATTTTTCATGTGGATAAGATTTGTCTTATGTACGAAATTTGGATTTCTCCCCAAGGTTGTTTCTGATCGAAACATTAATCAGGAGATTGGTGTACCTTCTTTGTGTCCTAATTCTTCTTCTATGAAGGAGAGGTTCTTAAGCAATTTGGATGAAGATTATTATACGCTTGGCATACAAGTCTGCTAGACAGCAACCTTCTGTAAGGATTGCGGCTCATTCCACTAGGGCTGTTGCTTCCTCATGGGCATTCAAAAATGAAGCTTCTGTGGACCAGATTTGCAAAGACTGCAACTTGGTCTTCTCTTCACACTTCTACAGGGTTTTACAAATTTGATACCTTTGCCTCAGTTGAGGCTGTTTATGGGAGAAAGGTTCTTCATGCAGTGGTGCCTTCCGTTTAGGTATCCTGTCTTGTCCCTCCCGTATCATCCGTATACTCTAGCTTGGGTATTGGATCCCATAAGTAATGAAGATGATCCGTGGACTCATCGTGTCTTTAAGAAGAAAAGAAAATGTATGCTTACCTGATAAATTTATTTATTCTTAGACACAATGAGTCCACGGCCCGCCCTTTCCTTTTTAAGACATGATGTTTTTTTATTGTAAACTTCAGTCACCTCTGCACCTTGGCTTTTCCTTTCTCTTCCTAACTTCGGTCTAATGACTGGAATGGGAGGGAAGGGAGGAGCTATTTGACAGCTCTGCTTTGGTGCTCTTTGCCTCCTCTTGCTGACCAGGAGGTGAATATCCCATAAGTAATGAAGATGATCCATGGACTCATCGTGACTAAGAAGAAATAAATTTATCAGGTAAGCATAAATTTTCTTTTTTTTAAAAAAAATAAAAAAAAAAAATACATGAAGTCTCACATCAGTCAATAGAATAATACAAATTTAACCTCCAAAATCTACAAGCTGCACTCCAAATGTAATAGGTTTCAGTTAGATTTTTAAAGTTTTCTAATACCTCCAAATGCGAGAGAAGGCAGTTCATGCTGTTCAGCTATTTAATGAGCCGAAATTATTCTTGTGAAACTGCAACACACTGGGATCTGTATTTGCACAGATCTTATTGTATTGCAGTTTCACAAGAATAAATTTAGCTCTGAAAATAGCCGAATGGCATGAGCGGCCACCTTATTCTGCATTAGGAGGTATCTGAAGCCTCCGATTGCATATATCTAGTTTTGTTTGTTGATTAGTGGATGGATTGATTCATTTTAGATGTGAAGATTTAAAGAAAGTGTTTGTTGTTTATGTTGATACTACATTACTTATCAAAATAGCAATATGAATTGGTAGTCTTAGACACTTTTCTATTTTGGTTGTAAATTACATCATGTGATTTGGTCTTCTTATGTAGACTGATAACATTTGGGATTGTTGCCAGGAGGGTTGGTGCTGTCATAAGAACACGGATAACTAGCCTTTTCAAGGACTTCTACAAGAGTAAACATTGTTCTAAGAGTTGAGCTACTATAACATGTTAACATTTAACTAGTGAGGGCAAATTATCAGACTCTCTTCTTGCCTGTGGGCCTTTTCCCTCTCAGAAATCCTAAATCATTTTAAAACCAAACCATTGTTTTATGTATAGCTATTGAGATTTCCATAGAAAAGCAGCTGTTGAATGCTACAGATTACAGCTAAAACTTTAAAGGGACATGTCTTCCTTGCCCCACCTAAAAGGTAATATTACAGTGATTGTAACCACACAACAGAAGATAAT
Source organism: Bombina bombina (assembly GCF_027579735.1). Taxonomy (NCBI): domain Eukaryota; kingdom Metazoa; phylum Chordata; class Amphibia; order Anura; family Bombinatoridae; genus Bombina; species Bombina bombina. Next base: position 743,147,796 of record NC_069501.1, on the reverse strand, counting down.
TCTAGATAGTTTGGGTTATTACAATCCCATAACTGCAATCCTTGATACTTCAAAATACCCAAAATGCTCAACCACTGAGCTCACAATGACAGTGGAAATGTAAATCTTAAAGTCTATGAACCACGACTGCAAACTGTTATTGCTCATAGGCTTGCATCCAAAGCTGCTACTGTTTCGCCATCTTAAATATATAACACCACTCATTTGAAAGATGTGTCCCATCATGCAAATAATTGTCCTTATGCCCATTTATCATCTAGCTTCAACTGCTAGCTTTGTGTTTGTTGGTTGTCTGGGCACATCAGCGTTTCTCTCAGAAAATATAAATTTGCACTTTTTTGCTAAGTTGCAAGCTAGTTAACAGGTATTTATTGTTTTTAGTGAGAAGACTGGCATATTATCCTCTATTAAAAAAAAAAAAAAAGTTTTTATTTTAAAACCACAGTATAGTTTTGTGTTCTAATCACATGCTAAAAAGGCCAATGTGACATGCTTTAGAACACAAATGTGACCTGCGGAGTGCTCATGTTGTCAGGTTTGTATATGAAATACTATAGTGACAGAGGACAGTATAAATATAGAGAAGATAAATCCCATGAGGCATAATGCCAGGATAGAATCTGAACAAAAAATATGGTATGCAGTTTTAAACTGGACTCATTGTTTTGACTGCTACATTTTGTCTCCTGTATTTTTAGAAGCTGACATTGCAATATATAGTTTTATGAAAATATTTTAGATTCTAAAGAACTAGATTATGAACAGTGACTTCCAATATTGTCAAACGTTGTTGAGTGGCTTTCTAATAGAGATGTTTGTCTAATTACCCTATGAACAGCATTGATTCCTTATATACCACATATAATTATATAATTTAATATGGATAATACTTTATGCGTTATTGGCTTGAGATAATTGTCTCCAGCTGCAGGCTATTTGCCTGCCTGGAATGCAAACATTACGTTTCTGTTAATGTGCGTTATCATAAAAAAAAAAAACATAAAACAAACTTTATGCCAGGAATCGGACAATTATTTCTTGTTGACATTTTGGGCAAAACATGAGACTAGGTTAAAGGTTATTTCTTATCTGTGATTAAATGGTTTAATTCAGTTTTGGGTTTTATTCTTTTAAAATGGTACATTTCGTTATTTGATTTTGCATATGTGGAAATAGAAAAGACATGCTATTTTAGCAACTCTACCTTTGATTAAACATTCATATACATGGTTTTTATGATATTATTTGTTGTACTTTAAAAAAAGTTTGTATTTCTTGTGAAGCAATGTATTGTTACAAAAAAAAATCAAATGCATAGGTTTTATAGTATTGATCAATATATGTATTTAATGTTTATGAAGCATTACATTATAAAACTACCATAAATTAAAATAAATAGCTTAGTATACATAGTTTAATGATCAATTTATCAAATTGTATTAGGTTTAAATTGTATTTGTCCTCCCCCCCCCCACCACATAATTTACTCCTAAAACCCTGGCTCTGAGAATCTTTTCATAAAATGTGCGTAAGATGAAGTGTAGCTGAAATGTTCAGGATAAATATATAACAAGGTGATGTCGTGTATGGAAACCTATGTTTTTGTAACAGGGCTGGGAGCAACTGTGGGTACCAGGCTGGAACCTGAAGCAGGGGACACAGTTGTTGGCTGGTTTAGAAACTAACAGGACAGGCAGCAACATGTCTCTGAAAATATTATCCTAGACTGTGTGTAAGATATGAGATGCTCCTGATAATTCTAGATGTATTTATGGCAGTAGAAATCCAAACTGGAACTCATAACAGGACATGCACCTGGGAGACAGACTAGGACCTGTAACAAGATAGGCAATGGAGCCAGAATAATGGCAAAAAAACAGACAACAGAGGCTGTCGAGGGCCAGCAATGGGGCTTGGGCTTACTGCAGAATAGACGCAAGAAAAAGCCATGTTAACAACAAGACTGGCAAGTGCATGATCCATACAGAAACAGAATGAAAGATTACTGAGACAGAAGGAAGATGCATGGCAACAAGTACCAGACAGGGTTGCAGGGTAGATAATAACAAATAAGATACAAATGCAATTAGTTTAAATAATTGGATTCAGAAAATGAAGCACAGGGTACACATCTACCTAAATCTATGCAAGTGCAGTTTGTGCAGTCTTAAAGTGATTGTAAGGTTTAAGGAATTAAAACCCAGTATCTAAAAAAAAAAAAAAAAAAACTTAAGAGGGGCACTTTAATTCATTAAACGTTACAAACACTTTTTTTTTTTTTTTTTTTTAAACTTACCTTTGTGTTACAGTAAATAGACTGCTGATCCTCCTTCCGGATCTGTATTTTACAGGTCGATGACTAATCTGGCTTTCTCGCTTCCTCCAATCGTTTTGTGCCTCTATTGGCGTCCAGCTAGTGGGGCACTCAATGATTGGTGGAAGCCGGATTGGTCATTGATATGCAAAATACAGAAGGAGATGCGGATGGAGGATCTGCGGTCTGTTTACCGTAACGCAAATGTATTTATAAAATAAAAAAAAGCGTAATTTTAAAGTTTAATGAATTAAAGTGCCCCTGTTTTTCAGAGTATTTTTAGATACTGGGCTTTAATTCCTTAAACTTTACAATCACTTTAAGCATGGTTTTATAAAGGTCAATAAACCTAATTGGCAGAATTATACCAGCAGTCAATTGCAGAAACCAAGCAGGGGGTATGAGCCAAATGCTTGTTGAAGCAGATAACACAGGCAGGGTTTAAAATGTGTAGAATGTATAACTGTGGAGATGCCGCAAGAAATGTATTTACTATAAATAATTTTGTGTGTGATGTGTGTGTATTATAGTTATGACTTATTTCTTATGTGTTTTGTTGTTTACAAACCGTAGTTTTTCCCCCCCCTCTTATTCTCTCCTACAGAGCCGTGCTCCAATATCTGCCAAGCTTGTTGCCAATATGCTTTCTGTCGCTGGGGCTGACCACATTATCACAATGGACCTTCATGCATCTCAGATCCAGGTATTGTTTACTACAAAGCCGCATTCATTTAATTTTATGAAGTGGAAAATAAATTAATCGTTTTAACTTATAGGACCATAATAGTTGAAAAATGACATGCACTAATTTGTTACATCACGTAATTTTAAGCCGATCAACCCTACAATACTGTGTGTTTAAACCCTGCAAAAGGGGTTAAACACACAGAAGAAGCACCGCTTGGGACCCAAAGAGCACTGTGGGTCCCAAGCACAAACCACTGCGGTTCCCAAGCACAAACCACTGCTTATCCAATCAGCAGAGATAGTCGCCTATGTGGATGACAGATCAGTTGGGGCTTTCTGTTTTTATTTGCCTATTTAGATGCTTTGTGTTTATCTGTTTTTAGCTTCTTTTTTTGTAGGGAATTAGTTTTTTTCTGATAAACTTTATTTTATTATTTTTATTACATTTTTATTAAAACTTGGAGAAAGTTTTTTTGTATAATGCTTACCACTCTGTTAGACTAGTGTGCATTTGCTGAAGGACGGTTTTCATATTTGTGCTTAAATATGAATTTCCACAATCATGCAAAAATGTAGGTTTATTCAGAAGTTTATTTTGGTCTCGAAGAACATGCTTATTAACAACCACTTTTTTTATAATGTAAAACTTGCTTACAAAATACACTCCATTTGAGTTCTCTTCTGTTAAGTTTTATAATAAAATAAGACCTTTTTTGCTACAAGAGGGGTAGTTTATTTCCATTTTCCATGGACAGACACATATGGTATTTTTACTGTTTATTTTGCAAATTTGATGGAAACATGAAAAAAGCTATTCAAAATGTGACTAAATTTTGTTAATTAGCTTTTCTCATAACAACTAATCTAAACATAACCTTGTATTTATCAAACAAGGTGTTATGCTCGACAAAACCTATTTGTTACCAGATTCTTTCTCAGCACTATTAGCCTAAACATTACTTATTGTTGAAGAAATGTTCGCATTATCTTAAAAATACATATTTTTTAAGTTCTCACCACAATTAATGTGCTTATGCTATTCTTTTTTACAATAGTTTGTACAAATGCCATTGTTACATTTGAACATACTTACAAATTAAATGTAGAGATGTTGTGGCATCTCTAGTAACCTTAACACGACATACAGTATAATTTCTTATGGGGTCACATCTTAACAAAATTATTCTGAACCTTATACTTTTTTTGTAGTATGCTCTTAAGGAGAAGTTTTTGCAAACTAAACAAATCACAGGCCATTGTGTTTCATTGTAATAGGTTTATTAACCTTATTCAGTGACACATGACTTTATGGCTTAAAGCTCTGCTTGCTATGTATGGGTCCAAGGCTATAATTTTTGCTATAAGACTGATACCTTATGCATTATTAACTCTCTATTCCTGGCTGAGATCCTGTAAGGCCACAATTACTTTTGGTCATATAGTGTATCTAGTATGTGGACACCTGACCATCACACCTATATAAGCTTGTTGGACATCCCTTTCCAACCATGGACATTGAAGGGACATGAAACCCAAAATGTTTTTCGCTATTCAGATAGAGCACTGGTTTTCAAACCTGCCCTCAGGCCTCCCCAACAGGCCAGATTTTCAGGACTACCTTGGTTGAGAGCAGGTAAAATAACCGTGTTTACTAATCAGCTGATTATTTCACCTGTGCTCCAGTTCAGATACCCTCAAAATCTGGCCTGTTAGGTAGGCCTGAGGACAGGTTTGAATACCAGAGAGATAGATCATAAAATTTTAAACAACTTTACAATTTACATCTATTATTGAATTTCTTTCGTAAAATGATGGTCCTGGTCCACAGTCTTCCATAACATATGGTAAATATTTCCCGCCACTAGGAGGAGGTCAAGAACTCATATTAGAACTTAAACACCCTCCCACCTTTCATCTTTCTCTTAGTTTTGTTTTTTGCCTCGTAGGAGAAGGTTAAGAATAGAGGTGTTCCAGCTACTTGCTCATGGATTTAAATTTGGGAGCTCAGACCAACGTAATATCCATAAACCTTGGGAATTAACATTCACAATGAAGACAGAAGAGAGACTTCACTGCAGCTAAATGATACAGGGACATAGCAATACCCTGTTATGTGCACAGTATTTTCCTATGGAATTTCAGCAATAACTACCATAAGTCATTGTGGTGACTCATCCTTAGCCTCCCCCTGTGGGAAACAGGTATTTCCGACAAGATATCTTCTGCTGTAGCCTTACCTGCACTGGATGGGTTCTCCACTGGATACTGCTGCAGCTGCCTTGACAAGGTTTTAAGCTGGTGGAGGAATACTACTTAGGGTAAATGACTTACCATAGCACATACACAGCCCAGAGGCTATTTGTAGGCACTCTGACACAGGTACCTTTATAGCCAGGGGGCTTAGCTCTCTCTCCTCAGAGAGGCCTCATATGTTTGAGCCTTTATAATGTTTTTTTGGTGCAATATTTTTTTCTTCTTAAACAGGAAGACTCCACAGCTGCATTCATTACTTGTGGGAAATAAGAACCTGGCCACCAGGAGGAGGCAAAGACACCCCAGCAAAAGGCTTAAATACCTCCACCACTTCCCTCATCCCCCAGTCATTGCCTTTCATCACAAGAATTTGTCAGAGAAGTGTCAGAAGATTGAAGATAGTCTATTATGGAGGGTTGTACTCTTCAAAATTGGGACTGGAGTTTTAAGTAATCTTGTCAACCTCTCAGTGAGAGCATGAATGAAAGTTAGAATCCAGAGATGCAGGTAGTGTCGTTTCTACGAAACCATCCCGACTCATGTTAACAGCTGCTTGGCAATCAGCGTTGACGGGTTTCGCTGCCTGCCTTTATTCACTCAAGTCCATGTCAAAAGCAATGCTACTATCTGTCACACTTGAAGGGCCTTGTTCCTGTTCCTTAGCGTAGATTCCAGTAATATAGTTACATTTTATTTTGAGATGTGAATGTAATGTTAACAGAAGTCAGGGTCCCAGTGGGACTCCTTTATCTTATCAAATCAAGGGTTAATATCTCCCCTGGGGTGTTATTGAACAGGGGGGACTTAAATCATTTTTATGTGATTCTGTCTGCTAATGTGTAGTGATATTTGGGCTCATGGCTATTCGGAACATAAAGGCCTTATGAAACTGCATGGTCCTTTTGGACTGGCATGCCTTTCTTTCATGTAATTAACAAGAGTCCATGAGCTAGTGACGTATGGGATATACATTCCTACCAGGAGGGGCAAAGTTTCCCAAACCTTAAAATGCCTATAAATACACCCCTCACCACACCCACAAATCAGTTTTACAAACTTTGCCTCCAAGGGAGGTGGTGAAGTAAGTTTGTGCTAGATTCTACGTTGATATGCGCTCCGCAGCAAGTTGGAGCCCGGTTTTCCTCTCAGCGTGCAGTGAATGTCAGAGGGATGTGAGGAGAGTATTGCCTATTGAATGCAGTGATCTCCTTCTACGGGGTCTATTTCATAAGGTTCTCTGTTATCGGTCGTAGAGATTCATCTCTTACCTCCCTTTTCAGATCGACGATATACTCTTATATTTACCATTTCCTCTACTGATTCTCGTTTCAGTACTGGTTTGGCTTTCTACAAACATGTAGATGAGTGTCCTGGGGTAAGTAAGTCTTATTTTCTGTGACACTCTAAGCTATGGTTGGGCACTTTATTTATAAAGTTCTAAATATATGTATTCAAACATTTATTTGCCTTGACTCAGAATGTTCAACTTTCCTTATTTCCAGACAGTCAGTTTCATATTTGGGATTATGCTTTAAATTATCATATTTTGTCTTACCTCAATTTGACTTTTTTCCCTGTGGGCTGTTAGGCTCGCGGGGGCTGAAAATGCTTCATTTTATTGCGTCATTTTTGGCGCGGATTTTTTTGGCGCAAAAATTCTTTTCCGTTTCCGGTGTCATACGTGTCGCCGGAAGTTGCGTCATTTTTTGACGTTATTTTGCGCCAAAAATGTCGGCGTTCCGGATGTGGCGTCATTTTTGGCGCCAAAAGCATTTAGGCGCCAAATAATGTGGGCGTCTTATTTGGCGCCAAAAAAATATGGGCGTCGCTTTTGTCTCCACATTATTTCAGTCTCATTTTCATTTGCTTCTGGTTGCTAGAAGCTTGATGTTTGGCATTTTTTTCCCATTCCTGAAACTGTCTTATAAGGAATTTGATCTATTTTGCTTTATATGTTTTTTCTCTTACATATTGCAAGATGTCTCACGTTGCATCTGAGCCAGAAGATACTACAGGAAAACCACTGCCTGCTGGATCTACCAAAGCTAAGTGTATCTGCTGTAAACTTTTGGTAGCTATTCCTCCAGCTGTTGTTTGTAATAATTGTCATGACAAACTTGTTAAAGCAGATAATATTTCCTTTAGTGATGTACCATTGCCTGTTGCAGTTCCCTCAACATCTAAGGTGCAGAATGTTCCTGATAACATAAGAGATTTTGTTTCTGAATCCATAAAGAAGGCTTTGTCTGTTATTTCTCCTTCTAGTAAACGTAAAAAGTCTTTTAAATCTTCTCTCTCTACAGATGAATTTTTAAATGAACACCATCATTCTGATTCTTTGGACTCTTCTAGTTCAGAGGATTCTGTCTCAGAGATTGATGCTGATAAATCTTCATATTTATTTAAGATGGAATTTATTCGCTCTTTACTTAAAGAAGTACTAATTGCTTTAGAAATAGAGGATTCTAGTCCTCTTGATACTAATTCTATGCGTTTGGATAAGGTTTTTAAAGCTCCTGCGGTTATTCCAGAAGTCTTTCCTGTTCCTAATGCTATTTCTGCAGTAATTGCTAAGGAATGGGATAAATTGGGTAATTCATTTACTCCTTCTAAACGTTTTAAGCAATTATATCCTGTTCCGCCTGACAGGTTAGAATTTTGGGACAAAATCCCTAAAGTTGATGGGGCTATTTCTACCCTTGCTAAACGTACTACCATTCCTACGTCAGATGGTACCTCGTTTAAGGATCCTTTAGATAGGAAAATTGAATCTTTTCTAAGAAAAGCTTATCTATGTTCAGGTAATCTTCTTAGACCTGCTATATCATTGGCTGATGTTGCTGCAGCTTCAACTTTTTGGTTGGAAACTCTAGCGCAACAAGTAACAAATCGTGATTCTCATGATATTATTATTCTTCTGCAGCATGCTAATAATTTCATCTGTGATGCCATTTTTGATATTATTAGAGTTGATGTTAGATTTATGTCTCTGGCTATCTTAGCCAGAAGAGCTTTATGGCTTAAGACTTGGAATGCTGATATGGCTTCTAAATCAACTCTACTTTCCATTTCTTTCCAGGGAAACAAATTATTTGGTTCTCAGTTGGATTCTATTATTTCAACTGTTACTGGTGGGAAAGGAACTTTTTTACCACAGGATAAAAAGTCTAAAGGTAAAAACAGGGCTAACAATCGTTTTCGTTCCTTTCGTTTCAACAAAGAACAAAAGCCTGATCCTTCGTCCTCAGGAGCAGTTTCAGTTTGGAAACCATCTCCAGTCTGGAATAAATCCAAGCCTGCTAGAAAGGCAAAGCCTGCTTCTAAGTTCACATGAAGGTACGGCCCTCATTCCAGTTCAGCTGGTAGGGGGCAGGTTACGTTTTTTCAAAGAAATTTGGATCAAATCTGTTCACAATCTTTGGATTCAGAACATTGTTTCAGAAGGGTACAGAATTGGTTTCAAGATGAGACCTCCTGCAATGAGATTTTTTCTTTCCCATGTCCCAGTAAATCCAGTGAAAGCTCAAGCATTTCTGAATTGTGTTTCAGATCTAGAGTTGGCTGGAGTAATTATGTCAGTTCCGGAACAGGGGATGGGGTTTTATTCAAATCTCTTCATTGTACCAAAGAAGGAGAATTCCTTCAGACCAGTTCTGGATCTAAAATTATTGAATCGTTATGTAAGGATACCAACGTTCAAGATGGTAACTGTAAGGACTATATTGCCTTTTGTTCAGCGAGGGAATTATATGTCCACAATAGATTTACAGGATGCATATCTGCATATTCCGATTCATCCAGATCATTATCAGTTCCTGAGATTCTCTTTTCTAGACAAGCATTACCAATTTGTGGCTCTACCGTTTGGCCTTGCTACAGCTCCAAGAATTTTCACAAAGATTCTCGGTGCCCTTCTGTCTGTAATCAGAGAACAGGGTATTGTGGTATTTCCTTATTTGGACGATATCTTGGTACTTGCTCCGTCTTTACATTTAGCAGAGTCTCATACGAATCGACTTGTGTTGTTTCTTCAAGATCATGGTTGGAGGATCAATTTACCAAAAAGTTCTTTGATTCCTCAAACAAGGGTAACCTTTCTGGGTTTCCAGATAGATTCAGTGTCCATGACTCTGTCTTTAACAGACAAGAGACGTCTAAAATTGATTACAGCTTGTCGAAACCTTCAGTCACAATCATTCCCTTCGGTAGCCTTATGCATGGAAATTCTAGGTCTTATGACTGCTGCATCGGACGCGATCCCCTTTGCTCGTTTTCACATGCGACCTCTTCAGCTCTGTATGCTGAACCAATGGTGCAGGGATTACACGAAGATATCTCAATTAATATCTTTAAAACCGATTGTTCGACACTCTCTAACGTGGTGGACAGATCACCATCGTTTAATTCAGGGGGCTTCTTTTGTTCTTCCGACCTGGACTGTAATTTCAACAGATGCAAGTCTCACAGGTTGGGGAGCTGTGTGGGGATCTCTGACGGCACAAGGAGTTTGGGAATCTCAGGAGGTGAGATTACCGATCAATATTTTGGAACTCCGTGCAATTTTCAGAGCTCTTCAGTTTTGGCCTCTTCTGAAGAGAGAATCGTTCATTTGTTTTCAGACAGACAATGTCACAACTGTGGCATACATCAATCATCAAGGAGGGACTCACAGTCCTCTGGCTATGAAAGAAGTATCTCGAATTTTGGTTTGGGCGGAATCCAGCTCCTGTCTAATCTCTGCGGTTCATATCCCAGGTGTAGACAATTGGGAAGCGGATTATCTCAGTCGCCAAACGTTGCATCCGGGCGAATGGTCTCTTCACCCAGAGGTATTTCTTCAGATTGTTCAATTGTGGGGGCTCCCAGAGATAGATCTGATGGCCTCTCATCTAAACAAGAAACTTCCCAGGTATCTGTCCAGATCCCGGGATCCTCAGGCGGAGGCAGTGGATGCATTATCACTTCCTTGGAAGTATCATCCTGCCTATATCTTTCCGCCTCTAGTTCTTCTTCCAAGAGTAATCTCCAAGATTCTGAGGGAATGCTCGTTTGTTCTGCTAATAGCTCCGGCATGGCCTCACAGGTTTTGGTATGCGGATCTTGTCCGGATGGCATCTTGCCAGCCATGGACTCTTCCGTTAAGACCAGACCTTCTGTCACAGGGTCCTTTTTTCCATCCGGATCTGAAATCCTTAAATTTAAAGGTATGGAGATTGAACGCTTGATTCTTGGTCATAGAGGTTTCTCTGACTCCGTGATTAATACTATGTTACAGGCTCGTAAATCTGTATCTCGAGAGATATATTATAGAGTCTGGAAGACTTATATTTCTTGGTGTCTTTCTCATCATTTTTCTTGGCATTCTTTTAGAATACCGAGAATTTTACAATTTCTTCAGGATGGTTTGGATAAGGGTTTGTCCGCAAGTTCTTTGAAAGGACAAATCTCTGCTCTTTCTGTTCTTTTTCACAGAAAGATTGCTATTCTTCCTGATATTCATTGTTTTGTACAAGCTTTGGTTCGTATAAAACCTGTCATTAAGTCAATTTCTCCTCCTTGGAGTTTGAATTTGGTTCTGGGAGCTCTTCAAGCTCCTCCGTTTGAACCTATGCATTCATTGGACATTAAATTACTTTCTTGGAAAGTTTTGTTCCTTTTGGCCATCTCTTCTGCTAGAAGAGTTTCTGAATTATCTGCTCTTTCGTGTGAGTCTCCTTTTCTGATTTTTCATCAGGATAAGGCGGTGTTGCGAACTTCTTTTGAATTTTTACCTAAAGTTGTGAATTCCAACAACATTAGTAGAGAAATTGTGCTTCCTTCATTATGTCCTAATCCTAAGAATTCTAAGGAGAAATCATTGCATTCTTTGGATGTTGTTAGAGCTTTGAAATATTATGTTGAAGCTACGAAATCTTTCCGTAAGACTTCTAGTCTATTTGTTATCTTTTCCGGTTCTAGGAAAGGCCAGAAAGCTTCTGCCATTTCTTTGGCATCTTGGTTGAAATCTTTAATTCATCTTGCCTATGTTGAGTCGGGTAAAACTCCGCCTCAAAGAATTACAGCTCATTCTACTAGGTCAGTATCTACTTCCTGGGCGTTTAGGAATGAAGCTTCGGTTGACCAGATCTGCAAAGCAGCAACTTGGTCTTCTTTGCATACTTTTACTAAATTCTACCATTTTGATGTATTTTCTTCTTCTGAAGCAGTTTTTGGTAGAAAAGTTCTTCAGGCAGCGGTTTCAGTTTGAATCTTCTGCTTATGTTTTGTTAAACTTTATTTTGGGTGTGGATTATTTTCAGCAGGAATTGGCTGTCTTTATTTTATCCCTCCCTCTCTAGTGACTCTTGTGTGGAAAGATCCACATCTTGGGTAGTCATTATCCCATACGTCACTAGCTCATGGACTCTTGTTAATTACATGAAAGAAAACATAATTTATGTAAGAACTTACCTGATAAATTCATTTCTTTCATATTAACAAGAGTCCATGAGGCCCACCCTTTTTTGTGGTGGTTATGATTTTTTTGTATAAAGCACAATTGTTCCAATTCCTTATTTTATATGCTTCGCACTTTTTCTTATCACCCCACTTCTTGGCTATTCGTTAAACTGATTTGTGGGTGTGGTGAGGGGTGTATTTATAGGCATTTTAAGGTTTGGGAAACTTTGCCCCTCCTGGTAGGAATGTATATCCCATACGTCACTAGCTCATGGACTCTTGTTAATATGAAAGAAATGAATTTATCAGGTAAGTTCTTACATAAATTATGTTTTTTTGCTGGCTTACACAGTGCACCTCGTGACCGGGTGTGGTCACGTAATTCCATTTCCGTACTCAGACCGAGTGGCGACGGAGAGAGTCTGTTCGTTAGTTGTCTGGTTAACAGGAGTTGGTGAGTGCCCCGGCCATTGGGGGTGTAAGGTGCCGTTTAGCTTTTGTCCATATTTGCAATCTCCAAGTTATTTAGGATTCTGATTTTTTAGAAACGAACATCTCCAACTAGGAGTATACGTCTTATGAAGAGTATGAAATGGCTTATCCATGTCTATCAGTTATGTTCCGATTGCCAGTCTAGATTACTCTTCCCCCGAATCAGGGAATGTAGAGTGCGTTGATCCACCCCCCCTGAGGATTGCATGTCCCGTGAGTCGCGTGCCCCAGAACCTTCTTTTGCTACGCAAGCAGGTGTCCCTATGGCCATTACTCCTCCGGAAGGCGGCGGCTTTCCTTCACGGCTTATGGCACTGTTCTACATGGCCATATCTGTGGCGCTGGCACATTTATATCTCCCAAGAGAAGTATTTTTAAGATGCTGTCCATGTTCTTTTAACCAGGGTTCGTCGTGCCAGAGTCAGTTCAACCTTCTGGGGAAGCGATGGCCTCTGAGGCGTCAGGGGCCCCTCTCTCGGGATCGTCAATCGATCCGGCGGGTGAACATTTTGCCTTCCGTTATAAACTGGCACATCTTTGTGTACTACTAAGGCATGTTTTGGCGGTGCTGGAGGAATCCAGTCCTACTGGGCCAAGGAATCCTCTGTCTTCTGTGCTGGATGGCAAACTGGGCTAGACGTATGGGGATAAAGCCAATCTCCTTGACATCTCCGTTTTTTTTATTTCTTGTAAGTATTGGTTCCAGTTCTGAGCTTAGGAGAATGGGGCCTCTGATCGGCTGGTCCTGTTAGCGTGCCTATACTCATTGGGCATTTACCTACGGGTGCTGCCTTTTTTTCTTTTTATCCGGTTAGGATGTATTTAATTTGTTTTAGGAAGCTCATGTTTGTTATGATTTTCCGTTTTGGGAATGTTTCTTCTCTGGAACGGATACTTGCGGTTTTGTGGTCGCGTGGGCGCTTCTTCAGAAGTTAAGTACCATATAATGACATAGTAATGTTTATAGTTCATCAATCCCTTCGGGGCTTTGATTTTTCTTGGATCTTGGACAATTTCGGGTGCTCTCGTACCAGGCGGGTACTGGTCGGCTGCTGTTTCTTACGATTCATGTCACCCACGTGATGCCGGTGCGCTGGCTACCTTGTCGGGTGCTGGGTTGTTCACTTTGATAAGTGTTCGTTTTCTTATTGCCTCCATTACTAGAGACAGAGGGACTGCATCGATCCGCCTCCCTTTCCTACTGTCGAGGGGGTTACGGATTCGGAGCCCACTGAGGCTCATCAGGAGAGGCACGTTGGCTTTGGAACCGAAATGCTCCATTCCCATGGATTTGGAGGTTTTGATGACCTCTGGGCGTCGGGGGTACCAAATGAATGACAATTTTCGTTTTCACTCTTGGTATCTTGTGGATGTATTTTTTTTTTTTTTTTTGTAGCCTAATCGCAGGTGCCTCTTGTACATCGCTGGGGCTACTTGTTTCCCTTCTTGGGTAGTCAGGTCATCTGTGTCTGAAGTAGATCCTTATTACTTCCCTTTTTTTGAGTGCACGCTCTTCTATGGGAGCGCAGGGGTTTGGGGTTATTCCCTGTTGTTTTTTCTCGGCTTTCCCCTGGTTGACTTATCTACCAGAAGTTGTGGGACTCCCACCATTTTTCCTTTGAGGTACAGGATTTCCCGGGAGGCTGATCCTGTAGTCTTGGTGATTTTATCGCCTTCTCATCCCAAGGGCTTGTTGTAGCCTGTTCCGTGTAAACCCGTGTTCTTTAGGGAAGGGTGTTCCCCTTCAACTCTCTAAGAGATCTAGCTCTTTGGGTTTGCAAGCAAAGGATCCTGGTTTCAGATGCTCCTCCGGGTGCTAATTGCCCTCAGGCCTGTTAAGTTGTCAATCTAGGCTCTTTGGTCTGAATCTATTTCAAGCATCCAAAGTCCAGGGACATTGGGATGTGGGATGTACCTTGATGGTTCCTCAGGGGGTTAGAACATCGACCGGTCTCCAGTTCTGGGGATCTGGCTTTGGCCATGTCTCTTGTCTGAGTCTGGATCTGGATCGGTCCTGGGCGGTTCGGTTTCAAACCTTTAAATTTTTGGAACATTCGCTATCCCTTCAAGGGGATTTGTTAACTGCCTGAGGGTTAGTTTTGCTGTCTCTCAGGCTGGATCTTACAGTGGTTTCAGGGGCAGCCATTGCACCTTGATGTGGGCTTGTGGTTGTTTGTTTCAACTGAACTGTCGGTATGACCAAATGGTCTCTTATCAATTGGTTTTCTTCGTTCTCTCATGCCTATGGCTCGGATAGGTTTCAGGATACAGTATCCATTGGTGCCCCAAAGTTCCTTCTCGTTTTCTGAGGGGTTCTGCCCTTCTTTGCGTGCAAGAAGTCATGGGGCTAGATTCTGGTACTGGGACACTGGAGTTAAGTGTCCTATCTCCCTTGTTTGGGAGTGTCCCTCTTAGGAAGGTAGCTGTGTAGGGGTTCTGGAACCCGAGCACGTTTTCTATCATGGCTTCGTGGTAGCAAACAAGATTTAAATAATGGTAAGGGTTGTTCTCCCTGGGTTTCTTTTCTTTTTAAGGACCCTCCTTTTTCTTCTGAGGTGTGGTTCGGAGAATTTTGTATTCTCTATATTCGGACGTTGCCAGTCCTTTTGGACTGAGTCCGTTACCTCAGAGTGGGGGGTGGGTATCTGACTGCTCTGTTGAGTCTTGACTGTGTACTTCCAGTGGCCTAAGGGATATCTACCCTGCCTAAGTAGCTGGAGGCTTGGAGTTTGAATCCTGTTGTGGCAGTTTTCTAACCTGGTTTTTTGTCTTCGTTGGGGAGTTCAGTGTTTCATCCCTCCACTGGTATCATATGCTGCTAGGGTTGGATGTTCTCCTAAGGTCTGGATTTTTTCCTAGACGAGAGTTGTCGTAAATATTTTTTGCCATTCTCTGTAAGATGGTCTCCCACAATGGCTTAGGGTCAGCTTTGCTGCCTTGAGGCTGGAGCTCAAAGGTGGCTGTGTTTCACAAGATAGCCTTTTGTCTCTGATAGGTTAATTAGTTTTTTCTATCCTGTCTGCAGGCTCCGAATATTCTTCGGTTTTATATAGATTTCTTACCTGTGTTTGACGATAGGGACAATTATTTTCTTCTACTAGATACGACGAGTCCACGGATTCATCCTTACTTGTGGGATATTAGCCTCCTGCTAACAGGAAGTGGCAAAGAGCACCACAGCAGAGCTGTCTATATAGCTCCTCCCTTGACTCCACCCCCAGTCATTCTCTTTGCCTATACTAGTAATAGGAAGAGGTAAAGTGAAAGGTGTTAAAATGCAAACGTTTTTATGGCTGATGGCAATGGAGGGTTTCACATGGCTTACAATATAGATGGGGAATATGAAAAACCCACATGGCTAGTTTTCTAGGCCGCTTTACAGCGTTTTTTTTACTAGGCAGAGAGACATCGATAGAGATGGGCGGGGCCTAATTTCACGCCTCAGATGCGCAGTTGAAATGCTTATGAAGGCAGCAAGCTCCAGCTCCGGTGGGCCTAAGCTGCAGATTTAGCCTAAACGAAGGAGATAGTGTGTATTACAGACCCCTGAGGGCAGGTAGGCGCCACAGCAGAGCTTGTGGCAAGGTGCAGGGGGTTGCTATATTATTTTTCATAACGTTTTTGAGTAACTTTTTTTCCATAAAGGGTTAAGTATACCTTACTTGTGGTGCAATCTTAGCTGGCAAGATAAAACAAATATATGCTAAAATTGTGATATTTATTACATTTTAAGGCAGTTTTGGAAAAATTGTATGCTTTTTTACTCTTAAAGGCGCAGTACGGTTTTTTTCAGATTGTTGATTTTTTCACTAAATAAAGTGTTTTCAAGACTTTTTGTGGTTATTACTAGCCTGTTCAACATGTCTGACATTGAGGAAAGTCAATGCTCTATGTGTTTAGAAGCCATTGTGGAACCCCCACTTAAAATGTGTCCCTCATGTACTGAAAGGGCCTTACATTGCAAAGAACATATTTTAGGTGATAAAAGTATGTCTAGGGATGATTCTCAGTCTGAAGAGAATCAGGTTATGCCATCCAATTCTCCCCAAGTGTCACAACCTTTAACGCCCACTCAAGCAACGCCAAGTACTTATAGTGCGTCTAATTCTTTTACCCTGCAAGATATGGCTGCAGTTATGTCTACTACCCTTACAGAGGTATTATCTAAACTGCCATTTTTACAGGGTAAGCGCAGTAGGTCTGGTATTAGGGTAAATGCTGAGCCCTCTGATGCTTTATTGGCCATCTCTGATGTACCCTCACAGTGTTCCGAGTTGGGGGTAGGGGAATTGCTGTCTGAGAACTTTCAGACTCAGGAAATGTGTTCCCTCCAACAGACTCGGACGTGACGGCCTTTAAATTTAAGCTTGAACACCTCCGCCTGTTACTCCGGGAGGTTTGTAAAATGGATAAATATCTAGAGGTCCCTACTTACACTGTTTTTCCAGTCCCTAAAAGGATTTCGGACATTGTTACTAAGGAATGGGATAGACCAGGCATTCCATTATCTCCCCCTCCTACTTTTAAAAAAATGTTTCCCATATCTGACACCATTTGGGATTCCTGGCAGATGGTCCCTAAGGTGGAGGGTGCTATTTCTACCCTGGCTAAGCGTACAACTATACCTATTGAGGACAGTTGTGCTTTCAAAGATCCTATGGATAAAAAATTAGAGGGTCTTTTAAAGAAATTGTTTATTCATCAGGGTTTTCTTCTACAACCTATAGCGTGCATTGTTCCAGTTACTACTGCAGCAGCTTTTTGGTTTGAGGTTCTAGAGGAGTCTCAAGGTTGAGACCCCATTAAATGATATTTTGGATAGAATTAAGGCTCTCAAACTAGCTAATTCTTTTATTACCGATGCCGCTTTTCAAATGGCTAAATTAACGGCAAAAAATGCAGGCTTTGCCATTCTAGAGCGTTATGGCTTAAGTCTGTGTCTGCTGATGTGTCATCAAAATCTAAACTTTTAGCTATTCCTTTTAAAGGTAAGACCCTATTCGGGCCTAAACTAAAGGAAATCATTTCCGACATTACTGGAGGTAAAGGTCATGCCCTTCCTCAGGACAAGACTGTTAAAATGAGGGCTAAACAAAATAATTTTCGTTCCTTTCAAAACTTTAAAGGTGGACCCTCTACTCCCTCCTCCGCCGCAAAGCAGGAGGGGAATTTTGCACAATCCAAGTCAGTCTGGAGACCTAACCAGACCTGGAATCCAAGGGCTACTCAGGGAGTAGGGTTAGGATTCCTAGGATTTTGTCCTTTCTCCAAGAAGGATTGGAGAAGGGATTATCAGCTAGTTCCTTAAAGGGACAAATTTTACTACACAGACGTCTGGCGGATGTCCCAGACGTTCAGTCTTTTTGTCAGGCTTTAGTCAGAATCAAGCCTGTGTTTAAACCTGTTGCTCTGCCATGGAGTTTGAATTTAATTCTCAATGTTCTTCAAGGGGCTCCGTTTGAACCCATGCATTACATAGATATTAAGCTTTTATCTTGGAAAGTTTTGTTTTTAGTTGCTATCTCTTCTGCTCAAAGAGTTTCTGAGCTTTCTGCGTTACAATGCGACTCGCCTTATCTTATATTCCATTCTGATAATGTGGTTTTACGTACTAAACTGGGATTCCTTCCTAAGGTTGTTTCAAATAAGAATATTAATCAGGTAATTGTTGTTCCTCTTTGTGTCCTAATCCTTCTTCTAAGAAGGAGCGTCTGTTACATAACTTGGACGTGGTTCGTACCTTGAAGTTATACTTACAAGCGACCAAGGATTTCCGTCAAACATCTTCTCTATTTGTTGTCTATTCTGGAAAGTGTAGGGGTCAAAAAGCTACGGCTACCTCTCTTTCTTTTTGGCTGAAAAGCATCATCCGTTTGGCATACGAGACTGCTGGACAGCAGCCTCCTGAAAAAATTACGGCTCATTCTAATAGAGCGGTGGCTTCCACATGGGCTTTTAAAAATGATGCTTTTGTTAAGGTTCTGATTAGGATCAGACCTGTGTTTAGAGCTGGGACTCCTCCTTGGAGCCTAAATTTTGTTCTTCATGTTTTGCAACAGGTTCCGTTTGAGCCTCTGCATTTCGTTGACATTAAATTGTTATCTTGGAAGGTTCTCTTTTTTTATTGGCTATTGCCTCTGTGTGCAGAGTTTCTGAGATCTGTCTTGCAATGTGAGCCCCCTTATCTGATTTCTTTTTCAAGATACAATGAGTTCAGGGAATTCATCCTCGTGGGATTACGCCTCCTGGTCAGCAGGAGGAGGCAAAGAGTACCACAGCAGAGCTGTATAAATAGCTCCTCCCTTCCCTCCCAACCCAGTCATTCTCTTTGCCTGTGTTAGTAAGATAGGATCTGGTGGACATGTTGTCCCTGCCACCTTGGATAATTCCTTGAGGAAAGACCTCATTCAGGTTGCCTTCCATCATCCGAATCTAATTTCTCTGCAGCTGGCTGCTTGGATATTGATCACTTAGTTTTGTCTAAGTGAGGTTTTTCTGATTTGGTTGTGGGTACTTTGTTTCAGGCACGTGAGCCTTTGACTAGGAAAGTTTACCGTACGATATGGCGTCAATGTCTTTATTGGGGTGAATCCAGGGGCTACTCATGGAGTAGGGTTAGGATTCCCAGGATTTGTCTTTTCTCCAAGAAGGATTGGAGAAGGGGTTATCAGCAAGTTCCTTAAAGGGACATATTTCTACTTTCTCTATGTTGTTACACAAGCGTCTGGCGGATGTTCCAGATGTGGAATCTTTTTGTCAGGCTCTGTCTAGAATCAGGCCTGTATTTAGACCAAATGCTCCTCCTTGGGGTTTAAATTAGTTTTTTTGAGTTCTTTAAGGGTTCCGTTTGAACCTATGCATTCTGTAGATATTAAGTTATTATCTTGGAAAGTTTTGTTTTTGGTTGCTATCTCTTTTGCTCGAAGAGTGTCTGAGCTTTCGGCATTACAATTTGATTCTCCTTATCTGATTTTCCTTTCCAACAAAAATATTGATCAGGACATTGTTGTTCCTTCTTAGTGTCCTAATCCTTCTAAGAAGGAATGTCTGTTATATAATTTAGACGTAGTCCGTGCTTTAATGTTTTACTTGCAAGCGACTAAGGTTTTTCGACAATCGTCTTCTTTATTTGCTATTTCTTCAGGTAAACGTAGAGGTTGGAAAGCTACGGCTACCTCTTTCTTTTTGGATGAATTATGGGCATTCAAAAATTGATGCGTCTGTTGAACTAATTTGCAAGGCTGCAACTTGGTTCTCTCTTCACACTTTTTCGAAATTTTACAAGTTTGATACTTTTGTCTCGGCTGAGGCTGCTTTTGGGAGAAAGGTTCTTCAAGCAGTGGTGCCTTCCGCTTAGGATCCCTGTCTTGTCCCTCCCTTTTCATCCGTGTACTATAGCTTTGATATTATATCCCACAAGTAAGGATGAAATCTGTGGACTGATCGTATCTTGAAAAAGGAAATTTATGCTTACCTGATAAATTTATTTATTTTTCGATACGATGAGTCCACGGCCCGCCCTGTTCTTCTGAGAGAGGTCATTAAATTTTTATTAAACTTCAGACCCCTCTGCACCTTGGCTTTTCCTTTCTCTTCCTAACTTCGGTCGAATGACTGGGTTGGGAGGGAAGGGAGGAGCTATTTATACAGCTCTGCCGTGGTGCTCTTTGCCTCCTCCTGCTGACCAGGAGGTGTAATCCCACAAGTTAGGATGAAATCCGTGGACTCATTGTATCGAAAAAGAAATACATTTATCAGGTAAGCATAAATTTCCTTTTTTCATGCAGATAAGGCAGTTTTACGTACTAAATTAGGTTTTCTTTCTAAGGTTGTGTCAGATGGCAACATCAATCAGGAGGTTGTGGTTCCTTTCTTGTGTCCTAATCCTCCTCCATCAAAGGAACGCTTGCTTCACAATTTACATATGGTTCGCACCTTGAAGTTCTATCTTCAGGCTACTAAGGAGTTTAGAACATTTTCCTCTTTCTTTGTTGTTTATTCAGGGAAGCCTAAGGGGCAGAAGGCTACTTTGACTTCCTTATCTTTTTGGTAAAGGAGTGTCATCCGCTTAGCTTCCGAGACAGCGGGACATTGTCCTCCTGAGAGGATAACGGCTCATTCCACTAGAGCAGTGGCTTCCTCTTGGGCCTTTAAGAACGAGGCCTCTATGGATCTGATTTGTAAGGCGGCTACCTGCTCCTCCTTACATACTTTTTCAAAATTGTACAAATTTGAAGTTTTTGCTTCGGCTGAAGCAGGCTGTAGTGCCCTCAGAATAGGGTCCGCCTCTTCCTTTTTATTCCCTCCCGTTATTCATTCAGTGTCCTTTGGAGCTTGGGTATAGTTTTTCCAACAGTAAGGAAGCAGTGGATTCTCCCTATCTTAGGAAGGAAAACGCTTGTTTTTTCTTGTCAATGGGCGGTCCCCTAGTATTTATTTTATTCTTCTGGCACCATTTATACCCTAATGTTTCTCCTAATTTTCCTTGTTCCTTTGGCAGAATGACTGGGGTAATGAGGAAGTGGGAGGGATATTTAAGCCTTTGGCTGGGGTGTCTTTGCCTCCTCCTGGTGGCCAGGTGTTGTATTTCCCAACAGTAAGGAAAAAAGCAGTGGACTCTCCCTATCCAGAAGGAAAGGAATTCATCTGGTAAGCATAAATTATGTTTTTGGATATCTGGATTACTTTTGTCCTTCATGAGATTGGGAGTTTGCTTCTCTATGAAACAGTCCTCATTGACCAGCGGTCCGATCTCATGTTCCAAAAAATCCTTCAGTGGCAGCAGCCTTTATACAAGGATATGGGAATAATTTATCCCTGTACCAGTGTCGCCTCAGGGTCAAGAGTTTCACTCAAATCTGCTCATTGTCCAGACTTTCAATCCTGTCCTAGATTTAACAGCCCTAAACGAGTTTGTCAGTGTTCCCACTTTTATAATGGGAACAATCTGCACAATTTTACCCTTAATCCAAAAGGGCAAGTTTATGGCTACTATAGACCTCAAGGATGCATATTTGCAAATCCCTATCCACAAGGATCACTTTTGGTTCTTAAGGTTTGCTTATCTGGACAAACACTACCAGTTTGTCACACTCTTGTTTAGTCTGGCTACGGCTACGCTAGGGTTGCCACCTTGACCATGTTTTTCTGAACACTTATGAGTTATGCATGCTGCAGGATAAGCAGGGAGGAATATGTATTGTGCTGTTAATCTGCACTATTCATGTGATGTCCAGAGGCATAATACATATTCCACCCTGCAGCATACATAACTCTTAAGTGTCTTCTTAATAAAGGCAGGCCAAACTGCCGAAATGCGTAGACTGTTGCTTACTTTCTCCACTTTTGGCTGTTGGTATATATAAGAGCAGGTCAGGTTCATAATCTACTTTGTGATATCACAAGTATATTGTATGAATAATTCCTGTTGCGGTGCTGTTATATCCAACCTTCCCCCATTTTGACTAGTCATTCCTGTTCCACATATGAGCTGAACGTTGGCTAGAGCCCTGGAACCTAGCCCGTTGTAGCGCTCATTATACTCTTTGAACTGTAACCTGAACGTCGGATAAAAAGTATCCCTATTATATATCAAGGATCGTTTTTCTACAAAGCTACTATCACTAGCAAGCAAAGGAATCATCCTGATTGGAGTCCATAGTTCGCTGAAGAACCACCCTAATTGGACAGATCCTTGTCACGTGTCGGGAAGACACAATAATGGAGCTCTCAGTCCGGGACGGGTCCCACAACAAACAGAGTTCTTGGAGTTCTCCATTTGCTGTGCACAGCTGAAGATGCTTACCTTATTCGTCTATAGACGGTAACACACGCTAGGAGTTTCACTAGTTTGTGTATCAGTGTTAAATATCTCACGGAGGGAGTATACATCCACAGCTTTTTCTCCTAACGCTCTCATTAGCTGCTACAATAATTGTTACATCAGTTTGCGGCCCACCTTTTTGAGACTTTCTTTTAAGATTTATATTGATTTATGTTTATCAGCTATTACTTTGATTATTTTGTATATATGTAATAGTTTCATATCATCAATTGCTTTTAATGCCCATTTCTTTTACAAGATATGACGAGTCCACGGATTTCATCCTTCCTTGTGGGATATCGCCTCCTGGTCAGCAGGAAGTGGCAGAGCTCCACAGCAGAGCTGTATATATAGCCCCTCCCTTCCCCCCCCTCCCCAGTCATTCTCTTTGCCTGTGTTAGTGATAGGAAGAGGCAGAGTGAGGTGTTAGTTATAGTTTCTTCAATCAAGATTTTATTATTTTTAAAGTGGTGCCTTAGTGTGCTACTTTGTTCTGGGGTTTAGCCTAGACCAAATCAATCTCTTCAATACAAAAAGAGAAGCATTTGGTGGCTTCAAAGCAATGGGAACTTGTGGGATTTTATTCTCACTGCGCCTCCCATAGTTTGTATGCTGCCCTTTCAGGGGAAAAATCTGAGAGACCTTACTCAGTATTTTTCCTTTTTAGCCTCCGGTCCATGTGAGTAGCAGGACTTCACACACCTGGGAGCTGCCTTTGCTGTCGGCAGTTGGAGGTAAGTGCCATTTTTATTTCTGGGCATAGCAGATAGAATGGGCTCGGATGTTATTGGTCACTCTCATTATGAATAACAGCCCTTAGAGAGATGGGATACTTGTTCAGGTAAGTGTCTTCTCCTTTCCTGGTAAACAAGCCTAGACAGCTGTATTTTTATTTCCCTGGGTTTACCCTTGTAAGCTTCATCTCCCGTCGGTTACATAAGAACACTGCCGACCGGTTGATGACTGTTTAAATCTGCTTTTTCCCTAGATAATGAGAGGGTTCTTAAAGTGTGTGTTTGGCGGTAAAAAGTGTGTTTTACATACTGTTAAGTTTTTTGGGGGGCATTTTGTTGCATTTCCCGGCGGTTGCGATGGCGACCGGGAGATGTCTGTGTATTATTATTGTATACGCCCACGAAGGGCGGTCCTTGGAGACGCTTGGTCTTCACGCGCCTGTTTTGTCTCTCCCGACAAGCCGGGTGGTGCCTATGGTCTATGTCCGTGGTGTGCTACTTGTTCCTAGGGTACATTATAATTAATACTCCCAGCGGTTCACTATCTACATTTGCCGCTCGGGAGTTGTCTGTTGCATCACCGCCCAGGAGGGGCGGTCCTTTGCATCAACGCCCAGGAGGGGCGGTCCTTTGGCCATTTGCTTGGCGCGCGCAGTATTCTACCGGCGGTTCTACTGCAATCATACCGACCGGGTGTTAGGTTACACTGAGATATGTGCTTCTTAGTCTAAGAAAAGCTAGACACATGGGGTCCCTATTGTAGGCTTCTTAACGACCGGCAAAATAAGTCGGATCGTAGCCTTCTTTCCCATATTGCGTATTTCCAAATAACCAATACATAATATTACATGTTTAAGAGTCTAGTATGACTTGGGAACATTCATCTTTAAAAGGGGATTCTGCTGAGGGGTGTGGAGATCTAGCAATTTACGCTAGTTTAGCCCTATTATTTTTCATTTGCAGGATATGACATAATAAATCAACTGAAAAGAAAAAGTGTGTGTTTTTGCCGTTTAAAATTTAAAGCGACAGTCACATGTTTGCATATCCTAGTTTGCATATCCAGTCTATCCTAATTACTCCTCCTTCAGCTATGACCGTTGGGAGTCTTGTAATCCTGTGCAATCCATTCCATATATTTTTGTCCAAATTAATTTTTGACACAAGCAGTGCTCTGCGGTTGCTTGCAGAACTGTTGCCTTTGATATTCCTTATTACTATGTTACTAGTTGGATTGTTTTTCTACACAACATAATTGTCATACTCATTCAGGGACCCTTCCTTCATCCGAATCTAATTTCTCTGCAGCTATCTGCTTGGAGATTGAACACTTGATTTTATCTAAGCGGGGGTTCTCTGATGCGGTTATTGATACCTTGATTCAGGCACGCAAGCCTGTTACTGGAAAGATTAACCACAAGATATGGCGTAAATATCTTTATTGCTGCAAATACAAGGGCTACTCATGGAGTAGGGTTAGGATTCCCAGGATTTTATCTTTTCTCAGAGTAGGATTGGAGAAAGGGTAGTGTTTTCTCTGTGTCTTCCTACGGTTGGCAGCATGTTACTGGACTCAGATGTTTAATTTCTGAGTTTGCTACTTGTACTTTGCTGTTTGCTCAATCTCTGAGTTTTGATTTTTAAGGACTTTGTCTTCAGCTGCCCTTTTCAATGCTGTTGCACGATGTTTGGGAGATGTTGTTCTCCTTGATAATGCCCAGTTGCTCCTTGTGGGTTGGGTGTTGTCTTCCCTTGTTCTCGGGATCCGTTTGGGTCTCCTATGGACTTGGCCTTCTTTTGAAGGGGGTTTTTCCTTTATAGATTTTGCTATACCTTTGGGTATCCCTTTGGTTTCCCTTGTCCTCTCCCTTTTGGGGATTTTGGTACTGTACTAGGAAGGGTTGTGTGTGGACCGACTGCTGGGCGATGGTTCTCCTGGAGGAGTGTTGGCTCAGTGAGTCTGCTTGCGGTCTCTACTTAGGCTTTCGGACTATCTGCGGGTCAGTGTCCTTGGGGCCTTATCCTTCTAGTTTTTTGCCCGGCTCCGACGAAGCGGGGTTTGTTTGGGTTGGGTTTTTTTTTTCCAGGCCTGGTGCCCTTAGAATGGGCCGCCTATTGTACCCTCCCATCTTTGCATTCACTGTCATCTATAGCTTGGGTATTGTTTTCCCAAAAGTAATGAATGCTGCGGTGGACTCCATTTATGAAGAAAATTTTAAATTACCTGTTAATTTTCTTTTCTTCAGATGGAAAGAGTCCACAGCTCCCCACCTGTATTTTTTCTCTGGGGTGTCTTTATTTTTTATTCTTCTGACATTTGGCTGGGGTGTCTTTGCCTCCTCCTGGCAGCCAGGTACTTATTTCCCAAAAGTAATGAATGTAGCTGTGGACTCTTTCTATCTGAAGAAAAGAAAATTATCAGGAAAGCATAATTTTAAGTTTTTGAGGAAAACGACTGAGTAGACATCCGGATTTATCCTGCCGATTTTGGACAAGCATTTGTCTTTTTAGTTGTGTTGCAACAATAGTTGATATTTTTATGTGTGTTTTATCATGTGTGATTTTTATTAATGTTTTTTTGTACAACATGTTTTCTTATTGCAGATCTTTGTTTTGTAAAAGGTAATTTTGTAATTAAAACTTTTTTTATTTAGGCATTAGTTATAACCTTATATTTCTTTCATGTAATTGGCAAGAGTCCATGAGCTAGTGATGTATGTAATATATACAATCCTACCAGGAGGGGCAAAGTTTCCCAAACCTCAAAATTCCTACAAATACACCCCTCACCACACCCACAATTCAGATTTACAAACTTTGCCTCCTATGGAGGTGGTGAAGTAAGTTTGTGCTAGATTTCTACGTTGATATGCGCTTCTCAGCAAGTTGAAGCCCGGTTCCTCTCAGAGTACAATGAATGTCAGAGGGATGTGAAGGGAGTATCACCTATTGAATACTATGGTCTTCCTAACGGGGATCTATTTCATAGGTTCTCTGTTATTGGTCGTAGAGATTCATCTCATACCTCCCTTTTCAGATTGACGATATATTCTTATATACCATTACCTCTACTGATTTTCGTTTCAGTACTGGTTTGGTTATCTGCTATATATGGATGGGTGTCTTTTGGTAAGTATGTCTCATTTACTTAAGACACACTCAGCTATGGTTTGGCATTTTATATATAAAGTTCTAAATATATGTTTGTACTTATATTTGCATGATTAAAGTTTATCAGTATATTTCCTTTTTGCAGACTGTCAGTTTCATATCTGGGAAATGCTTTAAAAAAAAAAAAAATATTTTACAAAATATGACGAGTCCACGGATTTCATCCTTACTTATGGGATTAAGCCTCCTGTTTAGCAGGAAGTGGCAAAGAGCACCACAGCAGAGCTGTATATATAGCTCCTCCCTTCCCTCCCACCCCAGTCATTCTCTTTGCCTGTGTTAGTGATAGGAAGAGGTAAAGTGAGGTGTTGGTTTAGATTCTTCAATCAAGAAGTTTTTTATTTTAAAATGGTGCCAGTGAGTACTATTTTTCTCAGGGAGAAATCTTCAGTCACTTAATCCCTAGGAGGAGTGGAGACATCTTATTTTTCTGCCCTGATGATAATGATCTTAGCAAACATTATCTAAGACCCGGCTGGTTTTCCACTGAGCAGTTGAAGGTAGTGTAAAGAAATATCTTCAGTGTGGAGAACCGTATCATGCTACAAGCAGCATTGAGGTATGTTCAGTCATTTGTTTCTGGGGAGACTTGATACATCAGAACAGGTAGACATTTTTCCTTAACTGGGGAGGGATAAACCAATAGGCACTATAAGAAATGGAAATGGTGTACCTGGATTCCCTTTTATATTGATATTTATCAGTGTGTTTGATTTTCACTTATACATATGTGGGATGACGCTAGGAGATGCGGTTTGCTATCCATGAGCTGGTGTTATTAGATAAAAAAATAACAGGCCTGGGAGAGAGCTATATTTATGGTTGTTGCGCTTTTATTGTTAAAGAGTGTATTGTGAGGGGCACATGACGTTTAACGTTTATATGGGGATATCAGACATGTTGGTTTTCGGCCCATGCGGGCCTCAGGGCGGCTCGAGTTACACCCATGGTGGGCGGGGCCTAATTTTGCACGCTCAGTGGCGCAGTCTTCATCTGGATCAAGCAGCAAGGTCCTGGGCTCCAGTGGGGCCTAAGTTATTTTTTACTCCAAGGGTACAGAGGGACTTAGGAGCGCTATCTAAGCCTAAGTAGTGTGATCTGGGGGCAGGTAGGCTGGCGAGGTGCAGGGGCCTAGAGTATTGATAAAGTTGATAAACTTGTTAAGCTTCATAAAAGTTGATATAATTTGATAAAAAACAAGCGGTGCAATATTGTAAAGTCTATTTGGACACATAAGGGCAATTTTTATTTCCGCAAACGCTGTTTTGCTGATAACAGAAAAATGGTTGCGCTTTTATTATTTAAAGGCGCAGTACACCTTTTAGTTCAAAATTTGTGTCTATGTAATTTGTCTTCAGAGCTCAATATATCAAGTAAAGAACGACTATTATTGCTATTGCTAGTCTGTTTAACATGTCTGAACTTGAGGAAACTACTTGTTCTATGTGTTTGGATGCCATTGTGGAACCCCCTCTTACTTTTTGTCCCTCATGTACTGAAAGGGCCTTACAATGTAAAGAGCTAATTTTATTTAAGTAAAGTGTGTCTAAGGATGATTCTTAGTCTGAGGAGAATCAGGGCATGCCGCCAAATTCTCCCCAAGCGCCACAACCTTTAACGCCCATCCAAGCGACGCCGGGTTCTTCAACCGCGTCTACCTCATTTACTCTGCAGGATATGGCTGCAGTTATGTCATCTACCCTTACAGAGGTGTTATCTAAGTTGCCAGTGTTACAGAGCAAACGCAGCAGGACAGAGGTCAATTTTAATACTGAGACCTCTGATGCTTTGTTGGCTATTTCCGATGTACCCTCACAGGGATCTGAATTTGGGTCAGGGAACTTTCCGATTCAGGAATTGTTACCTCAGATGGACTCGGACCTCATGTCCTTTAGATTTAAGCTTGAACACCTCCGTCTGTTACTTCGGGAGGTTTTAGCGACTCTGGATGACTGTGACTCTATTGTGGTACCACCAGAGAAATTGTGTAAGATGGACAAATACTTAAAGGTGCCTGCTTACTCTGATGTTTTTCCGGTTCCTAAGAGAATATCGGAAATTATTACGCGGGAATGGGACAGACCGGGTATTCCGTTCTCACCTTCTCCTAATTTTAAGAAAATGTATCCCATATCTGACACTGTTCGGGACTCTTGGCAAACAGTCCCTAAGGTGGAGGGAGCTATATCTATCCTGGCTAAGCGTACAACTATTCCTATTGAGGACAGTTGAGCTTTCAAAGACCCTATGGATAAGAAATTGGAGGGTTTCCTAAGAAAGTTATTTATTCATCAGGGTTTCCTTTTACAACCGACGGCCTGCATTGTACCAGTTACCACTGCGGAGACCTTCTGGTTTGACGCCTTAGAAGAGTCTCTTAAGACTGAGACTCCTTTAGAGGACATTTTAGATAGAATTAAGGCTCTTAAGCTGGCTAATTCTTTTATTACGGATGCTGCCTTTCAGATTGCCAAATTGGCGGCTAAGAATGCTGGTTTTGCCATTTTAGTGTGTAGAGCGTTATGGTTAAAATCTTGGTCTGCTGATGTGTCATCTAAGTCAAAACTTTTGGCTATTCCTTTCAAATGGAAGACCCTATTCGGGCCTGACTTGAAAGAAATCATCTCTGACATTACGGGAGGTAAGGGTCATCTCCTACCTCAGGATAGAACTGCTAAAATGAGGGGTAAACAAAATAATTTTCGTTCCTTTTGGACTTCAAAGGAGTTTTCTTCCTCTTCTTCAGCTAAACAGGAAGGCCAAGTCTGTCTGGAGACTCAACCAGGCTTGGAACAAGGGTAAACAACCCAAGAAGCCCGCTGCTGTTACCAAGAAAGTATGAAGGGGCGGCCCCCAATCCGGAACCGGATCTAATAGGGGGCAGACTTTCTCTCTGTGCTCAGGCTTGGTTAAGAGATGTTCAGGACCCCTGGACAATGGAAATCGTGTCCCAAGGGTATCAACTGGAATTCAAAGATTCTCTCCCAAGGGGGAGGTTTCTTCTTTCACGATTGTCTGTCGACCAGATAAAGAGAGAGGCATTCTTACGTTGTGTAAAAGACTTCTCTACTATGGGAATAATTTGTCCCGTTCCAAGACTGGAACAGGGGCAGGGGTTTTACTCAAATCTTTTCATGGTTCCCAAAAAAGAGGAAACGTTCAGACCCATTTTAGATCTCAAGAGTCTAAACAAGTTTCTCAGAGTCCCATGCTTCAAGATGGAGACTATTCGAACTATTCTACCATTGATCCAGGAGGGTCAATATATGACTACCGTGGACTTGAAGGATGCATACCTTCATATTCCTATCCACAAGGCTCATCATCAGTTCCTAAGGTTTGCCTTCCTGGACAAACATTTTCCGTTTGTGGCTCGTCCCTTCGGGTTGGCCACAGCACACAGGATCTTCACGAAGGTTCTAGTGTCCCTTCTGGCGGTTCTCATGCCACGGGGTATTGCAGTGGCGCCTTATCTGGACGATATTCTGATCCAGGCGTCATCTTACCATCTGACAAAGTCTCATACAGACATGGTTCTGATCCACAGACAAGATTATAGATTCCATATCCATGAAAATTTTCTTGACAGAGGTCAGAAATCTAAAGATTCTGAATACATGCCGAACCCCTTCAGTCCAATCCTCGGCCATCAGTGGCTCAGTGCATGGAGGCAATAGGATTGATGGTGACGGCAATGGACATCATCCCATTTGCTCGTTTTCATCTCAGACCGCTACAATTGAGCATGCTCAGGCAGTGGAATGGAGATTATGCAAATTTGTCTCCTCAGATAGATCTGGATCAGGAGACAATAGACTCTCTTCTTTGGTTGTCGCCGGATCATCTATCCCAAGGGACATGCTACCGCAGACCCTCATGGGTGATAGTGACAACGGACGCCAGTCTACTAGGTTGGGGTGCAGTCTGGAATTCCCTGAAGGCTCAGGGTGTGTGAACTTGGTCGGAGTCTCTACTTCCATTCAATATTCTGGAATTGAGAGCAATATTCAATGCGCTTCAGGCTTGGCCTCAGTTGGCTTCGGCCAAATGCATCCGTTTTCAGTCGGACAACATCACGACTGTGGCTTACATCAATCATTAGGGAGGGACAAGGAGTTCCTTAGCGATGACAAAAGTATCCAGGATAATTCGGTGGGCGGAGGCTCATTCTTGTTGTCTGTCAGCAATCTACATCCCAGGAGTGGACAATTGGGAAGCGGACTTTTTAAGCAGACAGACGTTTCATCCGGGGGAGTGGGAACTCCATCCGGAGGTCTTTGCCGCCCTGATTCTCAGATGGGGCAGACCGGAATTGGATCTGATGGCGTCTCATCAGAATGCCAAGCTCCCAAGATACGGATCCAGGTCAAGGGATCCTTAGGCCGAACTGATAGATGCCTTGGCAGTGCCTTGGTCGTTCAACCTAGCTTATGTGTTTCCACCGTTTGCTCTCCTTCCCCGAGTGATTGCTCGGATCAAACAGGAGAGGGCTTCAGTAATCCTAATCGCGCCTGCATGGCGTCGCAGGACTTGGTATGCCGATCTAGTGGACATGTCCTCTCTGCCGCCTTGGAAGCTTCCATTGAGGCAGGACCTTCTCATTCAGGGACCCTTTCAACATCCGAATCTAGTTTCTCTGCAACTGACTGCTTGGAGATTGAACGCTTGATTTTATCTAAGCGTGAGTTCTCTGATTCGGTCATTGATACTTTGATTCAGGCACGTAAGCCTGTTACTAGAAATATCTACCATAAGATATGGCGTAAATATCTTTATTGGTGCGAATCCAAGGGCTACTCATGGAGTAGAGTTAGGATTCCCAGGATTCTATCTTTTCTCCAAGAAGGATTGGAGAAAGGGTTATCAGCAAGTTCCTTAAAGGGACAAATCTCTTCTTTGTCAATTTTACTACGCAAACATTTGGCAGATGTTTCAGATGTTCAATCCTTTTGTCAGGCTCTGACCAGAATCAAGCCTGTGTTTAGACCAATTGCTCCACCCTGGAGTTTGAATTTAGTTCTTAATGTTCTTCAAGGGGTTCCGTTTGAACCCATGCATTCCATAGATATTAAGTTTTTATCTTGGAAGGTTTTATTTTTGGTTGCTATTTCTTCTGCTCTCAGAGATTCTGAGCTTTCAGCATTACAATGTGACTCACCTTATCTTATCTTCCATTCTGATAAGGTGGTTTTACGTACCAAACCTGGTTTTCTTCCTAAGGTTGTTTCAAATAAGAATATTAATCAGGAAATTGTTGTTCCTTCATTATGTCCTAATCCTCCTAAGAAGGAGCGACTGTTGCATAATTTGGACGTGGTCCGTGCCCTGATGTTTTACTTGCAGGCGACTAAGAAATTTCGTCAATCATCTTCATTATTTGTTGTTTCTGGAAAGCGTAGGGGCCAGAAAGCTACGGCTACGTCTTTCTTTTTGGCTGAGGAGTATCATCCGTCTGGCATATGAGACTGCTGGACAGCAGCCTCCTGAAAGAATTATGGCTCATTCTACTAGGGCTGTGGATTCCTCATGGGCATTTAAAAACGATGCTTCTGTTGAACAGATTTGCAAGGCTGCAACTTGGTCGTCTCTTCACACTTTTTCCAAATTTTCCAAATTTGATACTTTTGCTTCTTCTGAAGCTGTTTTTGGGAGAGAGGTTCTTAAAGCAGTGGTGCCTTCCGTTTAGGTTCCTGTCTTGTCCCTCCCTGTCATCCGTGTCCTATAGCTTTGGTATTGTATCACATAAGTAAGGATGAAATCCGTGGACTCGTCATATCTTGTTAAAGAAAAGGAAATTTATGCTTACCTGATGATAAATTTATTTCTTTTACGATATGACGAGTCCATGGCCCGCCCTCTCATTTCTAAGACGGGTAATTATTTTTGTTAAAATTCAGTCACCTCTGCACCTTTTGGCTTTTCCTTTCTCTTCCTAACTTCAGTCGAATGACTGGAGTGGGAGGGAAGGGAGGAGCTATATATACAGCTCTGCTGTGGTGCTCTTTGCCACTTCCTGCTAAACAGGAGGCTTAATCCCATAAGCAAGGATGAAATCCGTGGACTCGTCATATCGTAAAAGAAATAAATTTATCAGGTAAGCATAAATTTCCTTTTCTTACCTGAGGTTTTCAAATTGACTCTTTCTAAATTGCGGGCTGTATTAGGCTTGCGAGAGCGCAAAATGCTATAATTTATTGCGTCATTCTTGGCGTGAGATTTTTTTGGCGCGAAAATTACGTTGACTCAAAATTGTCATTTCTGGTGTCTTAGTTGGCGCCGAGTTTTCTCCAACATAGGTGTGTCCGGTCCACGGCGTCATCCTTACTTGTGGGATATTCTCTTCCCCAACAGGAAATGGCAAAGAGCCCAGCAAAGCTGGTCACATGATCCCTCCTAGGCTCCGCCTACCCCAGTCATTCTCTTTGCCGTTGTACAGGCAACATCTCCACGGAGATGGCTTAGAGTTTTTTAGTGTTTAACTGTAGTTTTTATTATTCAATCAAGAGTTTGTTATTTTAAAATAGTGCTGGTATGTACTATTTACTCAGAAACAGAAAAGAGATGAAGATTTCTGTTTGTATGAGGAAAATGATTTTAGCACCGTAACTAAAATCCATGGCTGTTCCACACAGGACTGTTGAGAGCAATTAACTTCAGTTGGGGGAACAGTGTGCAGTCTCTTACTGCTTGAGGTATGACACATTCTAACAAGACGATGTAATGCTGGAAGCTGTCATTTTCCCTATGGGATCCGGTAAGCCATGTTTATTAAGATAGTAAATAAGGGCTTCACAAGGGCTTATTAAGACTGTAGACTTTTTCTGGGCTAAATCGATTCATTATTAACACATATTTAGCCTTGAGGAATCATTTATTCTGGGTATTTTGATATGATTATATCGGCAGGCACTGTTTTAGACACCTTATTCTTTAGGGGCTTTCCCTAATCATAGTCAGAGCCTCATTTTCGCGCCGGTATGGCGCACTTGTTTTTGAGGACAGCATGGCATGCAGCTGCATGTGTGTGGAGCTCTGATACATAGAAAAGTCTTTCTGAAGGCATCATTTGGTATCGTATTCCCCTTTGGGCTTGGTTGGGTCTCAGCAAAGCAGATTCCAGGGACTGTAAAGGGGTTAAATATAAAAACGGCTCCGGTTCCGTTATTTTAAGGGTTAAAGCTTCCAAATTTGGTGTGCAATACTTTTAAGGCTTTAAGACACTGTGGTGAAATTTTGGTGAATTTTGAACAATTCCTTCATACTTTTTCGCAATTGCAATAATAAAGTGTGTTTAGTTTAAAATTTAAAGTGACAGTAACGGTTTTATTTTAAAACGTTTTTTGTGCTTTGTTATCAAGTTTATGCCTGTTTAACATGTCTGAACTACCAGATAGATTGTGTTCTGACTGTGGGGAAACCAAGGTTCCTTCTCATTTA
Source organism: Bombina bombina (assembly GCF_027579735.1). Taxonomy (NCBI): domain Eukaryota; kingdom Metazoa; phylum Chordata; class Amphibia; order Anura; family Bombinatoridae; genus Bombina; species Bombina bombina. The sequence continues at coordinate 743,114,447 of NC_069501.1, read as the reverse complement.
ACTATATGTATTTTATGTCATAAAAATTTTTTTAGTAAAAATGATGCCCAAGATGATTCCTCAAGTGAGGGGAGTAAGCATGGTACTGCATCATCCCCTCCTTCTTCTACACCAGTCTTGCCCATACAGGAGGCCCCTAGTACATCTAGTGCGCCAATACTCCTTACTATGCAACATTTAACGGCTGTAATGGATAATTCTATCAAAGACATTTTAGCCAATATGCCCACTTATCAGCGAAAGCGCGACTGCTCTGTTTTAGAAAATTCTGTAGAGCATGAGAACGCTGATGATATGGTTTCTGAAGGGCCCCTACACCAGTCTGAGGGGGCCAGGGAGGTTTTGTCTGAGGGAGAAATTTCAGATTCAGGAAACATTTCTCAACAAGCTGAACCTGATGTGATTACTTTTAAATTTAAGTTGGAACATCTCCGCGCTCTGCTTAAGGAGGTGTTATCCAATTTGGATGATTGTGATTATCTGTCATTCCAGAACCACTATGTAAAATGGAAAAGTTCTTAGAGGCCCCGGGGCCCCCCGAAGCTTTTCCTATATCCAAGCGGGTGGCGTACATTGTTAGTAAAGAATGGGACAGGCCCGGTATACCTTTAGTACCTCCCCCCATATTTATAAAATTGTTTTCCTATAGTCGACCCCAGAAAGGACTGATGGCAGACAGTCCCCAAGGTCGAGGGGGCGGTTTCTACTCTACACAAGCGCGCCACTATACCCATAGAAGATAGTTGTGCTTTCCAAGATCCTATGGATAAAAAATTAGAGGGTCTGCTAAAGATGTTTGTTCAGCAAGGTTCCCTTCTACAACCAATTGCATGCATTGTCCCTGTCACTGCAGCCGCGTGTTTCTAGTTTGATGAGCTAGGAAAGGCGATTATTAGTAATTCTTCTTCTTATGAGGAGATTATGGACAGAATTCGTGCTCTTAAATTGGCTAATTCTTTCACCCTAGACGCCACCTTGCAATTGGCTAGGTTAGCGGCGAAAAAATTCTGGGTTTGCTATTGTGGCGCAGAGCGCTTTGGTTAAAATCTTGGGCAGCGGATGCGTCTTCCAAGAACAAATTGCTTGACATTCCTTTCAAGGGGAAAACACTCTTTGGCCCTGACTTGAAAGAGATTATCTCTGATATCACTGGGGGCAAGGGCCACGCCCTTCCTCAGGATAGGTCTTTTCAAGACCAAAAATAAACCTAAGTTTCGTCCCTTTCGCAGAAACGGATCAGCCCCAAGGGCTACGTCCTCTAAGCAGGAAGGTAATACTTCTCAAGCCAATCCAGCCTGGAGACCTATGCAAGGCTGGAGCAAAGGAAAGCAGGCCAGGAAACCTGCCACTGCTACCAAGACAGCATGAAATGCGGGCCCCCGATCCGGGACCGGATCTGGTGGGGGGCAGACTCTCTCTCTTCGCTCAGGCTTGGGAAAGAGATGTTCTGGATCCTTGGGCGCTAGAAATAGTCTCCCAAGGTTATTCTCTGGAGTTCAAGGGGCTTCCTCCAAGGGGGAGGTTCCACAGGTCTCAGTTGTCTTCAGTCCACATAAGAAGACAGGCATTCTTACATTGGGTAGAAGACCTGCTAAAAATGGGAGTGATTCATCCTGTTCCATTAGGAGAACAAGGGATGGGGTTCTACTCCAATCTGTTCATAGTTCCCAAAAAAGAGGGAACGTTCAGACCAATCTTAGATCTCAAGATCTTGAACAAGTTTCTCAAGGTTCCATCGTTCAAGATGGAAACCATTCGAACACTTCTTCCTTCCATCCAGGAAGGTCAATTCATGACCAAGGTGGATTTCAAGGATGCGTATCTACATATTCCTATCCACAAGGAACATCATCGGTTCCTAAGGTTTGCATTCCTGGACAAGCATTTCCAGTTCGTGGCATTTTCTTTCGGATTAGCCACTGCTCCTAGGATTTTCTCATAGGTACTAGGGTCCCTTCTGGCGGTGCTAAGACCAAGGGACATTGCTGTAGTACCTTACTTGGACGACATTCTGATTCGAGCGTCGTCCCTTCCTCAAGTAAAGGCTCACACGGACATTGTCCTGGCCTTTCTCAGATCTCACGGATGGAAAGTGAACGTGGAAAAGAGTTCTCTATCTCCGTCAACGAGGGTTCCCTTCTTGGGAACTATAATAGACTCCTTAGAAATGAGGATTTTTCTGACAGAAGCCAGAAAAACAAAACTTCTAGACTCTTGTCGGATACTTCATTCCGTTCCTCTTCCTTCCATAGCGCAGTGCATGGAAGTGATAGGTTTGATGGTAGCGGCAATGGACATAGTTCCTTTTGTGCGCATTCATCTAAGACCATTACAACTGTTCATGCTCAGTCAGTGGAATGGGGACTATTCAGACTTGTCTCCGAAGATACAAGTAAATCAGAGGACCAGAGACTCATTCCGTTGGTGGCTGTCCCTGGACAACCTGTCACAAGGGATGACCTTCCGCAGACCAGAGTGGGTCATTGTCACGACCGACGCCAGTCTGATGGGCTGGGGCGCGGTCTGGGGATCCCTGAAAGCTCAGGGTCTTTGGTCTCGGGTAGAATCTCTTCTACCGATAAATATTCTGGAACTGAGAGCGATATTCAATGCTCTCAAAGCTTGGCCTCAGCTAGCGAGGGCCAAGTTCATACATCAACCATCAGGGGGGAACAAGGAGTTCCCTAGCGATGGAAGAAGTGACCAAAATCATTCTATGGGCGGAGTCTCACTCCTGCCACCTGTCTGCTATCCACATCCCAGGAGTGGAAAATTGGGAAGCGGATTTTCTGAGTCGTCAGACATTGCATCCGGGGGAGTGGGAACTCCATCCGGAAATCTTTGCCCAAGTCACTCAACCGTGGGGCATTCCAGACATGGATCTGATGGCCTCTCGTCAGAACTTCAGAGTTCCTTACTACGGGTACAGATCCAGGGATCCCAAGGCGGCTCTAGTGGATGCACTAGTAGCACCTTGGACCTTCAAACTAGCTTATGTGTTCCCGCCGTTTCCTCTCATCCCCAGGCTGGTAGCCAGGATCAATCAGGAGAGGGCGTCGGTGATTTTGATAGCTCCTGCGTGGCCACGCAGGACTTGGTATGCAGATCTGGTGAATATGTCATCGGCTCCACCATGGAAGCTACCTTTGAGAGACCTTCTTGTTCTAGGTCCGTTCGACCCACTCCAGCTGACTGCTTGGAGATTGAACGCTTGATCTTATCAAGCGAGGGTTCTCAGATTCTGTTATTAATACTCTTGTTCAGGCCTGAAAGCCTGTAACCAGAAAAATTACCACATAATTTGGTATATCTGTTGGTGTGAATCTGCAGGATTCCCTTGGGACAAGGTTAAGATTCCTAAGAGTCTATCCTTCCTTCGAGAAGGATTGGAAAAAGGATTATCTGCAAGTTCCTTGATGGGACAGATTTCTGCCTTGTCTGTGTTACTTCACAAAAAGCTGGCAGCTGTGCCAGATGTTCTAGCCTTTGTTCAGGCTCTGGTTAGAATCAAGCCTGTTTACAAAATTTTGACTCCTCCTTGGAGTCTCAACCTAGTTCTTTCAGTTCTTCAGGGGGTTCCGTTTGAACCCTTACATTCCGTTGATATTAAGTTATTATCTTGGAAAGTTTTGTTTTTGGTCCATGCAGATAAGGTGGTTTTGCGTACTAAACCTGGTTTTCTTCCAAAAGTTGTTTCTAACAAAAACATTAACCAGGAGATAGTTGTGCCTTCTTTGTGTCCTAATCCAGTTTCAAAGAAGGAACGTTTGTTGCACAACTTGGATGTAGTTCGTGCTCTCAAATTTTACTTAGCAGCTACTAAGGATTTCAGACAAACTTTGTCTTTGTTTGTTGTTTATTCTGGTAAACGGAGAGGTCAAAAAGCAACTTCTACCTCTCTCTCCTTCTGGATTAAAAGCATTATCCGATTGGCTTATGAGACTGCCGGACGGCAGCCTCCTGAAAGAATCACAGCTCACTCCACTAGGGCTGTGGCTTCCACATGGGCCTTCAAGAACGAGGCTTCTGTTGATCAGATATGTAAGGCAGCGACTTGGTCTTCACTGCACACTTTTTCTAAATTTTACAAATTTGATACTTTTGCTTCTTCTGAGGCTATTTTTGGGAGAAAGGTTTTGCAAGCCGTGGTGCCTTCCATTTAGGTGACCTGATTTGCTCCCTCCCTTCATCCGTGTCCTAAAGCTTTGGTATTGGTTCCCACAAGTAAGGATGACGCCGTGGACCGGACACACCTATGTTGGAGAAAACAGAATTTATGTTTACCTGATAAATTACTTTCTCCAACGGTGTGTCCGGTCCACGGCCCGCCCTGGTTTTTTTAATCAGGTCTGATAATTTATTTTCTTTAACTACAGTCACCACGGTAACATATGGTTTCTCCTATGCAAATATTCCTCCTTAACGTCGGTCGAATGACTGGGGTAGGCGGAGCCTAGGAGGGATCATGTGACCAGCTTTGCTGGGCTCTTTGCCATTTCCTGTTGGGGAAGAGAATATCCCACAAGTAAGGATGACGCCGTGGACCGGACACACCGTTGGAGAAAGTAATTTATCAGGTAAACATAAATTCTGTTTTTCACGAGGTTGCGTCATCTATGACGCTCGAGTTTTGTTCCGGACGTTTTTTGGCGCCAAAAAATGTTTTTCAGTTTCTGGTGCATCATAGTTGGCGCCAAACTTTTTTTTTAATTATTTAAGACCTCATTCCTTTTGCCTCTGGTCTTTTTTTCTATGTCAGAGGCCTATTCTGTTTGCATTTTTTCCCATTCCTGAAACAGTCATATAAGGAAATTGATAATTTTGCTTTATATGTTGTTTTTTCTTTTACATACTGCAAGATGTCTCAATCTGATCCTGTCTCAGAATCTACTACTGGAATCCTGCTGCCTGATATTGGTTCTACCAAAGCTAATTGCATATGTTGTAAACTTGTGGTAACTGTACCTCCAGCTGTGGTTTGTAATAGTTGTCATGATACTTACATGCAGAGATTGTTTCCATCAGTAGTAGTTAATTACATGTTGTTGGTCCATCAACATCTAATGCTCAGGATATTCCTGTTAATTTAAGAAAATTTATTTCTGATTCCATTCAGAAGGTTTTGTCTGCCATTCTGCCTTCTAATAAATGTAAAAGGTCTTTTAAAACTTTTCATAGAGTTGATGAATTTTCTACTGACTGACAACATACTGATTTATCTATCTCTGATGAGGATCTGTCTGATTCAGAGGATCCTGCCTCAGATATTGACACTGACAAATCTTCTTATTTATTTAAAATGGAGTATATTCGTTCTTTATTAAAAGAAGTGTTGATTGCATTAGATATGGAGGAGACTAGTCCTCTTGATACTAAAACTAGTAAACGTTTAAATTCGGTTTATAAACCTCATGTAGTTATTCCAGAGGTTTTTCCAGTTCCTGATGCTATTTCAGATAAGATTTAAAAGGAATGGTATAGACTGGGTACTTCTTTTACTCTTTCTTTAACCCCTTAAGGACCAGCGACGTACCCTGTATGTCGCTGGCCTTTTTTTGGGACTTGATTGTTTTATAGCACGGTTTTGCCACCAGCGTTGAGACTGCTCTATTCCACAAAGCCTGCTGGAGGGAGTGCATTAATAGTGTGTTCTTGCTAGACTTGTGCTATTATGTCCTGAAAAAACCCTTAACTACCAGTGACATACAGGGTACATTGTGGTCATTAAGGGGTTAAGGTTTAAAAAATTGTATCCTTTGCCTACTGATAGATTGGAGTTTTGGGAAAAGATCCCCAAAGTTGATGGGGCCATCTCTACTCTTGCTAAACATACTACTTTTCCTACGGAAGATAGTACTTCTTTTACAGATCCTTTAGATAGGAAGCTTGAATCTTATCTAAGGAAATCTTATTTATGTTCAGGCCATCTTCTTAGGCCTGCTATTTCTTTGGCTGATGTTGCAGATGCCTCAACTTTTTGGTTGGAAACTTAAGCGCAACAAGTATCAGATCATAATGTGTATAGCATTGTTAAATTAATTCAACATGCTAATAATTTCATTTGTGATGCCATTTTTTGTATCATCAGAATTTTTTATATCATCAGAATTGATGTTAGATATATGTCTTTAGCTATTTTAGCTAGAAGAGCTTTATGGATTAAATCTTGGAATGCTGATATGACTTCTAAATCGACATTGCTATCTCTTTCTTTCCAAGGTAATAAATTATTTGGTTCTCAGTTGGATTCTATAATTTCAACTGTCACTGGGGGGAAGGGAGCTTTTTTGCCTCAGGTTAAAAAAATCTAAGGGTAAATTTAAAGCTTCTAACCGTTTTTGTTCCTTTCGACAAAATAAGGAACAGAAACCTAATCCTTCCCCTAAGGAATCTGTCTCCAATTGGAAGCCTTCCTCAATCTGGAATAAATCCAAGCCATTTAAGAGTTCTAAACCAGCCCCCAAGTCCGCATGAAGGTGCGGCCCTCATTCCAGCTCAGCTGGTAGGGGGCAGATTAAAATTTTTCAAGGATGTTTGGATAAATTCAGTCCAAAATCATTGGATTCAGAACATTGTCTCTCAGGGGTACAGAAGAGGTTTCAGAGTAAGACCGCCTGTGAGTAGTTTCTTTCTCTCACGCATTCCAGTGAACCCAGAGAAAGCACAGGCTTTCCTGAAGTGTGTTTCAGACCTGGAGTTATCTGGGGTAATCTTGCCAGTTCCTTTTCAGGAACAGGGTCTGGGGTTTTATTCAAATCTGTTCATTGTCCCAAAGAAAGGAAATTCATTCAGACCAGTTCTGGATCTAAAAGTCTTGAATCTTTATGTAAGAGTGCCAACATTCAAATGGTGACTATAAGGACTATTCTGCTTTTTGTTCAGCAAGGGCATTATATATCCACAATAGACTTACAGGATGCATATCTTCATATTCCGATTCATCCAGATCACTATCAGTTCCTGAGATTCTCTTTTCTAGACAAGCATTACTAATTTGTTGCTCTTCCTTTTGGCCTAGGGACAGCTCCAAGGATCTTTTCAAAGGTTCTCGTTCCCTACTCTCTGTAATTAGAGAGCGGGGTATTGCGGTGTTTCCTTATTTGGACGATATCTTGGTACTTGCTCAGTCTTTACGTTCTGCAGAATCTCACACGAATCAACTAGTGTTGTTTCTTCAAAGACATGGTTGGAGGATCAATTTATCAAAAAGTTATTTGATTCCTCAGACAAGGGTAACCTTTTTAGGTTTCCAGATAGATTCAGTATCCATGACTTTGTCTCTAACAGACAAGATACGTCTGAAATTGGTTGCAGCCTGTCTGAACCTTCAGTCTGTCAATTCCCTTCAGTAGCTATGTGCATGGAGGTTTTAGGTCTCATGACTGCAGCATCGGACGCGATCCCCTTTGCTCGTTTTCACATGAGACCTCTTCAGCTTTGTATGCTGAACCAGTGGTGCAGGGATTATACAAGGATATCACAATTAATATCCTTAAATCCCATTGTTCGACTATCTCTGACTTGGTGGTTAGATCACCATTGTATACTTCAAGGGGCCTCTCTTGTTCGTCCAACCTGGACTGTGATCACAACAGATGCAAGTTTTTCAGGTTTGGGAGCTGTCTGGGGATCTCTGACAGCACAATGGGTTTGGAAATCTCAAGAGGCTAGATTACCAATCAATATTTTGGAACTCCGTGCGATTCTCAGAGCTCTACAGTTTTAGCCTCTATTGAAGAGAGAGACGTTTATTTGTTTTCAGACAGACAATGTCACAACTGTGGCATATGTCAATCATCAGGGTGGGACTCACAGTCCTCAGGCTATGAAAGAAGTATCCCGGATTCTTGTTTGGGCAGAATCCAGCTCCTAATTTCTGCGGCCCATATCCCAGGTATAGACAATTGGGAAGCGGATTTTCTCAGTCGTCAAACTTTAGATCCGGGAGAGTGGTTTCTTCACCCAGATGTGTTTTTTTCAAATTGTTCAGATGAGGGGGCTTCCAGAAATAGATCTGATGGCATCTCATCTAAACAAGAAACTTCCCAGGTACCTGTCCAGGTCCAGGGATCCTCATGCGGAAGCAGTGGATGCATTGACACTTCCTTAGAGTTATCAACCTGCCTATATTTTTCCGCCTCTAGTTCTTCTTCCAAGAGTGATTTCCAAGATCATCATGGAGCAATCGTTTGTGCTGCTGGTGGCTCCAGCATGGGCTCACAGGTTTTGGTATGCAAATCTTGTTCGGATGTCCAGTTGCCAACCATGGCCACTTCCACTAAGGCCAGACCTTCTATCTCAAGGTCCGTTTTTTTCCATCAGGATCTCAAATCATTAAATTTGAAGTTATGGAAATTGAACGCTTAGTGCTTAGTCAGAGGTTTCTCTGACTCAGTGATTAATACTATGTTGCAGGCTCGTAAATCTGTTTTTAGAAAGATTTATTATCGAGTTTGGAAGACTTACATTTCATGGTGTTCTTCTCATAAATTCTCTTGGCATTCTTTTAGAATTCCTAGAATTTTACTGTTTCTTCAGGATGGTTTGGATAAGGGTTTGTCTGCAAGTTCCTTGAAAGGACAAATCTCTGCTTTTTCTGTTTTATTCCTCACAAAAATTTCTAAACTCCCTGATATTCATTGTTTTGTACAGGCTTTGGTTCGTATCAAGCTTGTCATTAAATCAATCTCTCCTCCTTGGAGTCTTTATTTGGTTTTGAAGGCTTTACAGGCTCCTCCGTTTGAGCCTATGCATTCTTTGGACATTAAATTGCTTTCTTGGAAAGAATTGTTTCTTTTGGCTATCTCTTCTGCTAGAAGAGTTTCTGAATTATCTGCTCTTTCTTGTGAGTCTCCTTTTCTGATTTTTCATCAGGATAAGGCAGTTTTGTGGACTTCATTTAAATTCTTACCTAAAGTTGTGAATTCCAACAACATTAGTAGGCAAATTGTTGTCCCTTCTTTGTGTCCCCATCCTAAGAATTATTTGGAAAGATCTTTACATTCTTTGGATGTGGTGAGAGCTTTGAAATATTATGTTGAAGCTACTAAAGTTTTCAGGAAGACTTCTAGTCTATTTGTTATCTATTCTGGTTCTAGGAAAGGTCAGAAGGCTTCTGCCATTTCTTTGGCATCTTGGTTAAAGCTTTTGATTTATCACGCTTATTTGGAGTCAGGTAAATCCCTGCCTCAGAGGATTACGGCTCATTCTACTAGGTCAGTTTCTACTTCCTGGGCTTTTAAGAATGAAGCTTCAGTTGATCAGATTTGTAAAGCAGCAACTTGGACTTTTTTGCATACATTTACTAAATTCTACCATTTTGATGTTTTTTCTTCTTCAGAAGCAGTTTTTAGTAGAAAAGTTCTTCAGGCAGCTGTTTCAGTTTGATTCTTCTGCTTATAATTTCAGTTTTTTTCTTTTCCGTTATAAGATTAAAACTTATGATTTGGGTTGTGGATTAATTTTTTTCAGCGGAATTGTCCGTCTTTATTTTTTATCTCTCCCTCTCTAGTGACTCTTGCGTGGAGTTCCACATCTTGGGTATTGCTATCCCATACGTCACTAGCTCATGGACTCTTGCCAATTACATGAAAGAAAACATAATTTATGTAAGAATTTACCTGATAAATTAATTTATTTCATATTGGCAAGAGTCCATGAGGCCCACCCTTTTTATGGTGGTTATGATTTTTTTGTGTAAAGCACAATTATTCAAATTCCTAAGTATATGCTTTTTTACTCCTTTCTTTATCACCCCACTTCTTGGCTATTCGTTAAACTGAATTGTGGGTGTGGTGTGGGGTGTATTTGTAGGCATTTTGAGGTTTGGGAAACTTTGCCCCTCCTGGTAGGATTGTATATCCCATACGTCACTAGCTCATGGACTCTTGCCAATATGAAAGAAATGTATTTATCAGGTAAATTCTTACATAAATTATGTTTTTCATCAAATCTACACTTTAGCATTGTTTGCACAATCAGGTATTTTGTTTGTTTCTGACAACCAAATATCTAAGCATGACATACTGTTATAGATGATCGGTGGAATAACTAACATTAGAAAAATGTATGCAAATATTCAAGTGGTAAAGATTATACATACATTGTAACAATAAAAGGGTTCTTCACAACACTAATTATCTAAACATGTATTTCTTTTAATTTCAGGGATTCTTTGACATTCCTGTGGATAACCTATATGCTGAGCCTGCTGTTCTTCAGTGGATAAGGGAAAATATCCCTGAGTGGAAGAATTCCTGCATAGTGTCTCCTGATGCTGGTGGAGCCAAAAGGTAAAAATTAAATGTATTAGTCTTGAGAACTATATCCAGATTAATTGTATTATGAATTTTTAATAGATACATAAATCCAAATAGGCTTCCTAAGAAATTATCTTGAATTTAATTTCCAAAATATTTATTTTTTCTATCCTTTTATCTTTTAGTAGGGCTAAATTTGTGAGTTACCTAGTCCGGTAGGAACATACACATTTACAATTAATAAATTGTTCACTCTGAATCTTCTGCATTATACATTTTATCCTTTGGACAAGATATATATATATATATATATATATATATATATATATATATATATATATATATATATATATATATATATATATATATATATATATATATATATATCTTGTCCAAAGGATAAAATGTATAATGCAGAAGATTCAGAGTGAACAATTTATTAATTGTAAATGTGTATGTATATATATATATATAATGTAGAGGGGCTTCTGGTCATTACGCTGCTAAACAGCAAGCAAGGGAGACTGTGAAAAGAAAGATTTTTAGAGATTCTCAGAACTGAAGAGGTTATTAGGCTTCTGACATATTCCCCATAATATTCATTTTCATCATTTTGTCCCAGTTTATATTTTTGATAACAAAGAAAAAAGGCACAATGATCACATATATATATATATATATTTATCACACTAGAAAAGGAACACTAGAAAAGGAAATGAAAAAAGATTGTTCGCCAGTTCTTCAAACATGCAGTCTTTATTTTCAACAAAATTGTTGGCAAGATGAATTAATGTATTGCTAAAGGGTATCAAGGGTGCAACATGTGTTTTTCCACAGGACCTAAGGACAGTCTCTAAAGTGTACTCAGCACACCTTAAAGCTTAAGGTTTGAATAAAATTCTAAAAAAAAGGATTTCAATTTAAGGAGAGTCTGCACTTTTGTCATCTTAAAGTCTTATCTTCAAATAGCCTCCTGCACCCCTTTTTTATATCATGAAGCAGGAACAGAAAAATGTTATTTTAAATGAATATTGTTTAAGGCTTCTTTGAAATGGCTACCAACTCCACCCACTGATGACATCACAATCTGGGATGCATCTAGGCACTGCTGAATAGCATTGACATTCTGGTGAATCCAAATAGTGAGCCTTTAATGCAGCCCAGATTGTGATATCAGAAGGTGGAACTTGCAGCCATTTCAAAGTGACCAGAAGCAATATTCATTTTAAAATAACTTTTTACTGTTCCTGCTGCATGATAAAGGAGTGCAGGAGGCTATTTGCAGCTTAATCTAAGGTAAGACTTTAAGATGACTAGGGTGTGAACTCTCCCTTTAAGCAAATTCTTCATATTACACCTTTCTATTTGCTTATTGTTTGTTATGCTAGTTTCATGTTGCTTTGGCCCACAAAGACCTATTGAGATAGGGCCCTTACAGAGGCTGGAACTAAAGTAGTAATTTCAGGGCTGAACTGACCTTCCTCGGCGGGATCAGACTGATATATTTCAGGAAAGTTTTCCTCTGTGAAAAGTACAGCTTGGCTTAAAGGGGCTTTTCCTAGGTGGTAACTTGCCATAGAACAAGATACTGAGCCAATGTTTGTTCCTGGTAGAGCACTTCTCTCTTTGTATAAATTTGTATTATGGCCCTGGAGAGGTCTCCCTAAGGGTGATGGGGGAAACAGACGTGGACTCCTTGCCCTGTGTGCTTAGAGAAATATGGCTGCACCTCACTGACGAGGCCCACAAAAGGCCAGAGCGATAGTCTGTAGTTGTCATGTTCCATCTTCAGAGGAGAATTGCCTGGTATTTCGGAGCTGGATTGACCTCACATGACGAGATCAGACCTTCAGGAAAGGTTTCCTCTATGAAAAGCACAGCTGGCCGAAAATAGACTGCTCCTAGGTGATAACTCTCTATAAAACAAGCTACTCTCTCTGTATAAATTTGGAAACAAAGTAGCACCAGAGAGTAAGAGGCACAGAAGACAAGTGGGAGACGGAGAAGGAAAGGTGGGAAAGAGAAGAAAGAGGGAGGGAACACAAGAATGATGAGGAGAAATAATTGAATACAGAGAATGTAATACTCTAGAATAGATATGTGAATCTACATAAAACCTAACATCAGACCCATGAACTAACACTACCAAATAAACCTATGAGTAAATATTAGACCCCAGGACCCAGCCAATAAAATACCTTGATCTTATGTGAAAAATTTCAAAAAACTAAGGAGATTCTCACAAGAATGAGAAGATCCCCTGTAAGTATGCACTTGTAAGCACTCTAAGCCTAGACTGTGAAGCGGTTTTTCCAGACCGGGTTGAAATAAAATATAACTTTTATTATAGATTGCTCTTAAAATAAGGGTAACACACAAATTAAAAACGTCTCTAGCACTGTCATGTAATCTGGGAATCTAAATTCACTGTATGGAGGACTAAAATATATTAGTGGCCTATAGTGAATAAATTTGTGCCTCCTGTATAGTACTATATGTTCTTAGCTATACTTAGATTGCTGGGTCACAAATACTGTGTGTGAATTTACTCTTTGTATCACACACAATTTGTAAGTGTATTTGGATACTCTAATGATTCTATTATATATAATGTAAGCCAGAAATGTTCCACTCCGTTCCTGCTCGCTCTGGACAATCGATACCTATTGTTCAGTCTAGGTATTCCAGTGTTACTATTGTGTGATTGTATACTATCACAATTTATTATGTGATTAAACGTTGTAAATGAATGAGATAAGTTTCACACGTAACTCCTGTGTAGTATTTTTGCTTAGACTGTTATTAAATTTATTCAATTAGTATCGTGTATTCTCTGCTTATTTGTGAGTATTAAACAAATTGGAATTCTCAACAGAACTTTGCAAGTATTGTTCTTTTACGGATATATGAAATTCTGGGCAGTGATATTTTATTTTGAGAGCAACACTTTCACTGTGTTTCTAATATGTGTCTTCATTGAGCTGATGCTTAATGTACCTTCCACACATACAGCCTAAATGCCTGTATTTTAATTATGAGACAATATTGTCTCTGTATTATCAATATCCTAGTGCATTATTATGGGCTGTGTTGCAGACTTATACTCTTTGATCAGACAGTGTATCAATTTGGGAGAAAACACAGTCTCAATTGTGCTACTATATATCACATTTATGCTTGTGTCTGTCTCTGCTACAGAAAGAACCTATTTCTAATATGCATCTCGATTGAGCTTATATTTGATGTACGCTACACACATACAGCCTAAATGCCTGTGTTTTAATTATATGACAGTATTATCTCTGTGTTATCGTTGTCTTAGTGCATTATATTGGGCTGTGTTGCAGACTTTTGTCCCTCAATCAGGCAGTGTCTCAATTTGGGAGAAAACACAGTCTCAGTTAAGCCACTATAAATTACATTTATGCTTGTGTCTGTCTCCGCTACAAAAAGGACCTGTGATTCAGTCTGTTTAGGTTACTAGTATCTCTAGTGATATACTCTCGGTTCCAATTGTTTTTTTAGCAAATGCTTAGTGCAGTGTGTAAACTCTGGTCTTTAGCGCGGCCAAAGAGTGGATATAATCGGTCAATACCTATATTAGTATAACGTTAATTCTGGCTAAGTCTGGCACAACCCAGACTATTCAACAAATTAACTAAGTATAGCTATAGTATTTTTTCTGGATTACATTAGGTGCTAGGCTTTTAAAAATAGAGCGCCTAAACGCTCTCATAGACTCCTAACTAGTTTCGCCCTTCCGGGCTTTGTCAAAGGCGGCAAGCCTGTCTGATCAAAGAGTATAAGTCTGCAACACAGCCCATAATAATGCACTAGAAAAATGATAAGACAGAGACAATATTGTCTCATAATTAAAATACAGGCATTTAGGCTGTATGTGTGGAAGGTACATTAAGCATCAGCTCAATGAAGACACATATTAGAAACACAGTGAAAGTGTTGCTCTCAAAATAAAATATCACTGCCCAGAATTTCATATATCAGTAAAAGAACAATACTTGCAAAGTTCTGTTGAGAATTCCAATTTGTTTAATACTCACAAATAAGCAGAGAATACACGATACTAATTGAATAAATTTAATAACAGTCTAAGCAAAAATACTACACAGGAGTTACGTGTGAAACTTATCTCATTCTTTTACAACGTTTAATCACATAATAAATTGTGATAGTATACAATCACACAATAGTAACACTGGAATACCTAGACTGAACAATAGGTATCGATTGTCCAGAGCGAGCAGGAACGGAGTGGAACATTTCTGGCTTACATTATATATAATAGAATCATTAGAGTATCCAAATACACTTACAAATTGTGTGTGATACAAAGAGTAAATTCACACACAGTATTTGTGACCCAGCAATCTAAGTATAGCTAAGAACATATAGTACTATACAGGAGGCACAAATGTATTCACTATAGGCCACTAATATATTTTAGTCCTCCATACAGTGAATTTAGATTCCCAGATTACATGACAGTGCTAGTGACGTTTTTAATTTGTGTGTTACCCTTATTTTAAGAGCAATCTATAATAAAAGTTATATTTTATTTCAACCCGGTCTGGAAAAACCGCTTCACAGTCTAGGCTTAGAGTGCTTACAAGTGCATACTTACAGGGGATCTTTTCATTCTTGTGAGAATCTCCTTAGTTTTTTGAAATATTATTGTTTATGCATCTAGCACCATTCCCTATATAATATAAGCTGTATAAAACTACAAACATTAAGTTTGGACAAACATATAACAAACAGGGAAATAGCCCGCGTGGTGCCTTTGTTCGTGTGGTGTAACTTATGTGAAAAATGTTGGTAGAGGTACATAGAATTCACATCAAGGTCCTTTTTTTAAGGGTGCAATGTCAGATCTTTTCACCAGAGTCTCAACACTCAAAGTGAACAGTCAATCAGTCAAGAAAGACGATGCACACCTATGCTGAATCCGTCCAAATGTATTCACATAAGTAATATAGTGTAAGGGGAAAAATAAAGCTTAAAAGCCGTTATCCCTTTGTCAAATAATCAGACTCTGATAAAAAGGATCCTAAAAAAGACCCATGGTCACACGGTAGGCCCACCATAATTGATAGCAGATCCCCTAAACGCCACAAGCTGATGTCAAGGCAGTGTGTATTTTTTCCATTTTTTTAATTTCAGTGGTAATCGAACCGTGATCAGACAGAAAAATCCTTAACTTACAAGGAAATCACAGCTTTTGTCCATGGTTTAAAGGGACATAACCCCCCCCCCCCCCCAAAAAAAAAAAAAAAAAAATTTCATAGTTCAGATAGAGCATAAAATTTTAAACAACTTTCTATTTTACTTCTATTGCCAAATTTTCTTTGTATCCTTTGTTGAAAAGTAATGTGTGTGCATCTGCAGCACTTTTGCAAAAGTTATAAATTGGCAAGAGCACTAGATAGCAGTACTATTTGTCTTGTGGCGCTCTGGACATATGCACGCTACCTATCTAGTTATCGATTCAACAAAAAACATGAAAACTAAGCAAATCTGATGATAGAGCATACAATTTTAAAAAAAATTCTAATTTACTTCTGTCTGAATCACGAAGGAAAAATGTTGGATTTCATGGACCTTAAAGGGACACTCAAGTCAAAATAAACTTCATGATTCAGATACAGCATGCAATTTTAAACAACTTTCCAATTTACTTCCATTAACCAAATGTGCACAGTCTTTTTATATTTATACTTTTTGAGTCACCAGCTCTTACTGAGCATGTGCAAGAATTCACAGCATATACGTATATGCATTTGTGATTGGCTGATGACTGTCACATGATACAGGGGGAGTGGAAATAGACATAACTTTGCAATTTATTTAACAAAAATCTACTACTCATTTGAAGTTCAGACTAAGTGCTATTGCATTGTCTTCTTATCATGCATTTGTTGATTATGCAAATCTACAGTGTTGACTGGTCCTTTAAGAAAAGATTCATAGCTCCATTACACCATTTAATAGCAAACAAATGTGTATATCCATTATGTAATTGAAGCCGGCATATGTAAAAATATATATTTTTTTCATATTTTTATAAGCTTTCTACAAAAATATTTTGGTTCTGACACCGTTTGTGTGTACCTGAACATGTTTAGAATAAACCTTGTTTAATTTTTCTCTCACTTATTGAAAATGACTAACACGCATAATAAGTTCATAGGTTATCTATTGCCTGTAAAATAGAATTTTTAATACTTTTGATCGTTTTTGTGTTGATGCTTTGTAATGTTTTGTTTTTCTTGGCTGTTCTAAATTAAACCACTAGAGGTCATTGCTTTTCAGCATTAGTGTGAACTCTGGATTAGTTGTACTGTACATTCCCTAAATTAAAAAAAAAAAAAAAAGATATCTACGTTATTTAAAGAGAAAAAAATAAAGGAACATATATTATGGTGGTGGTGGGGGGGTTGATGCCTTGTAAATTTTGTAAATACAAAGTTGAATTTAGGTTTTTTTATTTGAAGACAACATTTATTTTTAAATATGTTGGTATTTAAACTTCTTGGCAGTTAATTTACAGTGAAAAAAAATAAAAAAAATAACCGCATTTGGGTTTCCTGTGCTCAGTTTTTAGCTTCCTGCACGAGCAGCAAGCAAAGATTATACAGGCTACCTCGTTTTATTGTGCTTCACAGATTTATTAAAAATTGAAGGTTTGTAACAACCTTGCATATAACAAGTTTATCAGCACCATTTTTCCAATGTTTATACACACATGTATACACATACTTATACACACCACCAGCAAAAAGATTACGATTTGCTGAAGGCTCCGATTTTATGAATAGCATTTTTTTTTTTTACCAATAAAGTATTTTTCATTAAGGTATGTAAATATTATTTTTATTTTTATTTATTTTTTTTTAGACGTAATGCTATTGTACAGTTATTTTTTTATTTTTTATTTATGTAAGAACTTACCTGATTAATTTATTTCATAGTGGCAAGAGTCCATGAGCTAGTGTCGTATGGGATATACATTCCTACCAGGAGGGGGCAAAGTTTCCCAAACCTCAAAATGCCTATAAATATACCTCCCACTTCACTCATACCTCAGTTTAACGTGTAGCCAAGAAGTGAGGTGTAAAAGGAGTAAAAAGCATACAAAAAAGAGGAACTGGAAAAAATAGTGCTTTATACAAAAAAATCATAACCAGAAAAAATAGGGTGGGTCTCATGGACTCTTGCCACTATGAAATAAATTAATTTATCAGGTATGTTGTTAAATAAATTGTTTTCTTACATGTAAGTGGCAAGAGTCCATGAGCTAGTGATGTATGGGATATAATTCCAAGATGTGGAAATCCACGAGTCACTAGAAGAGGGAGGGATAAAATAACAGCTAAATCTGCTGAGAAATGAAACCCAAAAAATGAATGAAGTTTTCTTAAAAATGTCATAAAAACTCAAATCATAGGCACTAGAATCAAACTGAGACAGCTGCCGGGAGAACCTTTCTACGAAAGACTGCTTCCAAGGAAGCAAACATATCAAAATGGTAAAATTTAGTAAAAGTATGCAAAGAAGACCAAGTTGCTGCTTTGCCAATTTGATCAACTGAAGCTTCATTCTTAAAAGCTCAAGAAGTGGCAACTGATAGTAGACTGAGCTGTAATTCTCTGAGGCGGAGACTGACCTGCCTCCAAATAAGCTTTGTGAATCAAAAGTTTCAACCAAGATGCTAAAGAAATATCAGAGGCTTTCTGACCTTTCCTGGGACCAGACAAATAACAAATAGACTAGAAGTATTTCTGAAAACTTTAGTAGCCTCTACATAATATTTCAAAGCTCTTACCACATCCAAAGAATGTAAAGATCTTTCAAGAGTATTCTTAGGATTAGGACACAAGGAAGGAACAACAATTTCCCTATTGATGTTGTTAGAATTCACAATTGTAGGTAAAATTTTTGATAAAGTCAGCAAAACTGCCTTATCCTGATGGAAAATCAGATAGAGACTCACGAGAGCAGACAATTCGGAAACTATTCTAGCAGAAGAGAGAGCCAAAAGAAATAACACTTTCCAAAAAAGTAATTTAATATCCAAAGAATGCATAGGCTGAAAAGGAGGAGCCTGCAAAATCTTCAAATCAAAGCATGAACAAAACAATGAATGTCAGGAAGTTTAGCAATCTTTCTATGAAATAAGACAGAGCATAGATTTGTCCTTTCAAAGTATTTGCAGACAAAACCCTTATCCAAACCATCCTGAACAAACCGTAAAATCCTGGGAATTCTGAAAGAATGCCAGGAATAATTATGAGTGGAACACCATGAAATCTAGGTTTTGCAAACCCGATGATAAATTTTCCTTGAAACAGACTTACGAGCCTGTATCATAGTGCTAATCCCTGAATCAGAGAAACTTCTATCACTAAGCCTTTAATTTCCATGCCTTCCAATTTAGATATTTGAGATCCTGATGGAAAAACGGTCCTTGAGACAGAAGACTTAACGGAAGTGGCCAAGGCTGGCAGCTGGACATCCGGACAAGAACCGCATACCAAAACCTGTAAGGCCATGCTGGTGCTATCAGAAACACATGAGATTGTTCCATTATGATCTTGGAGATCACCTTTGGAAGAAGAACCAGAGGCAGAAAAAATATAAGCAGATTGGTAAAGCCAAGGAACTGTTAAGTCATCCACCATCTCCGCCTGAGGATCCCTGGACCTGGAAAGGTATCTGGGAAGCTTCTTGTTTAGATGGGATGCCATCAGATCTATTTCTGTAAGTCCCCACATCTGTACAAGATAAAAAAAACACATCTGGATGGAGACCACTCCCCCCGGTTGTGAAGTCTGACGGCTGAGATAATCTGCTTCCCAATTGTCTACACCTGGGATATGAATCACAAAAATTAGACGAGTTGGATTCCGCCCAAGAAAGTATCAGAGATACTTATTTCAATGCTGAAGGACTGCAAGTCCCTCCTTGATGATTGACATATGCCACTGTTCTGGTATTGTCTGTCTGAAAACTAATGTAAAGTTCTCTCTTCAATAGTGGCCATGCCTGAAGAGCTCTGAAAATAGCAGGGAGTTCTAAAATATTGATTACTAACCTCGCCTCTTGAGGTTTTCAAACTCCTTGTGCTGTCAGAGACCCCCAGACAGCTCCCCAACTTGTAAGACTTCCATCTGTTGTGATCACAGTCCAGATAGGACAAACAAATGAGGCCCCTTGAACAATAAGGTGATGGTCTAACCACCAAGTCAGAGAGAGTTCTGTTGGGATTTAAGTATATCAGTTGTGATATCGGAGTATAATCCCTGCACCATTGGTGCAACATGCAAAGCTGTAGAGGTCTCATATGAAAACGAGCAAAGGGGATCACGTCCGATGCTGCAGTCATGAGACCTAAAACTTCCATGCACATAACCACTTAAGGGATTGATAGAGACTGAAGGTTTAGACAGGCTAAAACTATTTTTATTTGTCTCTTGTCAGTCAGAGAAAGTCATGAACACTGAATCTATCTGGAAACCTAAAATGGTGACCCTTGTCTAAGGAATCAAACTCTTTAGTAAATTAACACTCCAGCCATGACTTTGAAGAAACCACACTAGTCGTTTCATGTGAGATTCGGCTAAATGAAACAATTGAGCTAGTACCAAGATATCGTCCAAATAATGAAATACCGCAATACACTCCTCTCTGGTTACACATAGAAGGGTACCGAGAACCTTTGAGAAGATCCTCTGAGCTGTTGCTAGGCCAAATGGAAGAGCGAAAAATTGGTAATGTTTGTCTAGAAAAGAGAATCTCAGAAAACAATAGTGGTCTGGATGAATCGAAACAGAGACTGTTGAAATAATTTCAGTCTGCCCCCCCACCAGTTGAACTGGCTTGAGGGCCGCACCTTAATGCAGTCTTAGGGGCTCGATTAGAAATAGAAAAGAGGGCGCCACATAGCGTAATATTGTTGACTCAAAGCCAAAATAGGAGATTGATGTTAAGGCTTACCAGAGGTAATTGCACCGTATTGTAACCGGTTCTGACAGGCAGGCTAACACTTTCAGTGGCTAGCACACTGGGTGGCCTCCGGCAGGCTGTACACAGGTGATATTCAGCGTTTCTTTGATTGACGTCTGTGCGGCTGATGACTGAGACACTGCGGTGGAGCAGATACTTTGAAACCTTTACCAGGAAGGCTCAAAAAGGAGAACAAAGGAAAACAAATGGACAACTTCCGTATATTTAAAATCAATAAGTTTTAATCCATACAAACTGCTACGCGTTTCTAGACCATAAACCGGTCTTTTCTTCAGGCATACAAACAATGGATACAAATTCTTTAAAAATATCTACCTTATATACAATTAAAAAACGGAAGTTGTCAAAAAAAAAGGTAGAAACGCTGAATATCACCTGTGTACAGCCTGCCGGAGGCCACCCAGTGTGCTAGCCACTGAAAGTGTTAGCCTGCCTGTCAGCACCGGTTACAATACGGTGCAATTACCTCTGGTAAGCCTTAACATCAATCTCCTATTTTGGCTTTGAGTCAACAATATTACGCTATGTGGCGCCCTCTTTTCTATTTCTAATTTTACAGATACCTTCTTCCCGAAGACCAGAGGAGCCTTGCCGCCAGCACATTTGTTTGCTCCAAAAGACACAGCACCATTTCCTCATATGGACAAGTATGGTTTGCTCGGTAGCTATGAAAGTATTTCTGACGGAGGTCAGAAAATCAAAGATTTTGAATACTTGCCGAGCACTTCTGTCCATTCCTCGGCCATCAGTGGCTCAGTGTATGGAGGTAATCGGATTAATGGTAGCGGCAATGGACATTGTTCCGTTTGCTCGCTTTCATCTCAGACCACTGCAACTGTGCATGCTCGGTCAGTGGAATGGGGATTATGCGGATTTATCTCCAAAGATAATTCTGGATCAAGAGACCAGAAACTCTCTTCTTTGGTGGTTGTCGCCAGATCATCTGTCCCAGGGGACTTGTTTCCGCAGACCCTCGTGGGTGATAGTGACAACAGATGCCAGCCTTCTGGGATGGGGTGCAGTTTGGAACTCCCTGAAGGCTCAGGGTGTTTGGACTCAGGTGGAGTCTCTACTTCCAATCAATATTCTGGAACTGAGAGCAATATTCAATGCGCTTCAGGCGTGGCCTCAGTTGTCTTCGGCCAAATTCATCAGATTCCAGTCGGATAACATAACGACTGTGGCATATGTCAATCATCAGGGGGGAACAAGGAGTTCCTTAGCGATGATAGAAGTATCCAAGATAATCAGTTGGGCAGAGGCCAACTCTTGTCATCTGTCAGCGATCTACATCCCAGGGGTAGAGAACTGGGAAGCAGATTTTCTAAGTCGACAGACTTTTCATCCGGGGGAGTGGGAACTTCACCCGGAGGTATTTGCCTCATTTATTCTCAGATGGGGCAGAATTGGATTTGATGGCATCTCGTCAGAATGCCAAGCTTCCAAGATACGGATCCCGGTCAAGGGATTCTCAGGCCGAACTTGGCTGTACCTTGGTTGTTCAGCCTAGCTTATGTGTTTCCACCGTTTCCTCTCCTCCCACGCGTGATTGCTCGAATCAAACAGGAGAGAGCTTCAGTGATCCTGATAGCGCCTGCGTGGCTACGCAGGACTTGGTATGCGGATCTAGTGGACATGTCCTCTCTGCGACCATGGAAACTTCCGTTGAGACAGGACCTTCTCATTCAAGGTCCTTTCCAACATCCAAATCTAATTTCTCTGCTACTGACTGCGTGGAGATTTAACGCTTGATTTTATCGAAGCGAGGATCCTCTGATTCAGTTATCAATACTTTGATTCAGGCCTGAAAGCCTGTCACTAGAAAAATATATCATAAGATATGGCATAAATATCTTTTTGGTGTGAATCCAAGGGTTACTCATGGAGTAAAGTTAGGATTTTGTCTTTTCTCCAAGAAGGATTGGAGAAAGGGTTATCAGCAAGTTCCTTAAAGGGACAAATTTCAGCTTTGTCAATTCTGTTTCACAAACGTTTGGCAAATGTACCAGATGTTCAGTCTTTTTGTCAGGCTCTATCTAGAATTAAGCCTTTATTTAGACCTATTACTCCTCCCTGGAGTTTGAATTTAGTTCTTCGAGTTCTGCAAGGGGTTCCGTGTGAACCTATGCATTCCATAGATATTAAGCTATTATCTTGGAAAGTTCTGTTTTTGGTTGCTATTTCTTCTGCTCAAAGAGTTTCTGAGCTTTCAGCATTACAGTGTTATTCGCCTTATCTCATATTTCATTCTGATAAGGTGATTTTATGTACCAAGCCTGGGTTCCTTCCTAAGGTTGTTTCGAATAAGAATATTTATCAGGAAATTGTTGTTCCTTCCTTGTGTCCTAATCCTTATTCTAAGAAGGAGCGTCTGTTACATAACTTGGACGTGGTCCATGCCTTAAAGTTTTACTTACAGGCAACTAAGGATTTCCGTCAATCATCTTCATTATTCATTGTTTATTCTGGAAAGCGTAGGGGTCAGAAAGCTACGGCTACCTCTTTCTTTTTGGCTGAGAAGTATCCTCCACCTGGCATATGAGACTGCTGGACAGCAGCCTCCTGAAAGAATTACGGCTCATTCTTCTAGGACTGTGGCTTCCACATGGGCTTTTATAAACGATGCATCTGTGGAACAGATTTGTAAGGCTGCGACTTGGTCGTCCCTTCACACTTTTTACAAATTTTACAAATTTGATACTTTTGCTTCTTCTGAGGCTATCTTTGGGAGAAAGGTTCTTCAAGCAGTGGTGCCTTCCGTTTAGGTTCCTGTCTTGTCCCTCCCTTTCATCCGTATCCTATTGCTTTGGTATTGGTTTCCCACAAGTAAGGATGAAATCCGTGGACTCGTCATATCTTTGTAAAAGACAACTAAATTTATGCTTACCTGATAAATTACTTTCTTTTACGATATGACGAGTCCACGGCCCACCCTGTTCTTTTTAAGACAGGTTTTTCTTTATATTTTTTGTAAACTTCAGTCACCTCTGAACCTTTTTAGCCTTTCCTTTTTCTCTTCCTATACCTTCGGCCGAATGACTGAGGGTGGAGGGGAAGGGGAGGGGCTATATATACATCTCTGCTGTGGTGCTCTTTGCCACTTCCTGTTAGCAGGAGGTTAATATCCCACAAATAAGGATGAAATCCGTGGACTCGTTCATATCGTAAAAGAAAGTAATTTATCAGGTAAGCATAAATTTAGTTTTTTTGAAAGGCTTGGATTTATTCCAATTTGGAGATGGTCTCCAGTTAGAGCCAGAGGCCTTAGGGGAAGGAGAGGTTTTTTGTTCTCTATTCTGACGAAAGGAACGAAAACGATGGGGAGCTTTAAATTTACCATTAGATTTCTTATCTTGGGGCAGAAAAGCTCCCTTTCCCCCGGTGAAAGTGGAGATAATAGAATCCAATTGAAAACCTAATAAGTTCTAAAATGATAAAGATAGTAATCTAGATTTAGACACCATATCAGCATTCCAAGATTTAAGCCATACAACTCTTCTAGTAAGAATAGCTAAAGACATAGATTTATTATCAATCTTTATGATATCAAATATAGCATCACAAATAAAATGATTAGCATGTTAAAGTTAAAGAACAATGTTAGATAATTCAGGATCTATTAACTGTGGAGCTAAACTGTCCAACCAAAAATTTGAAAGCCGCAGCCATAGAAATGACAGGTCTAAGAATATAGCCAGTATGTAAATATGCTTTTCCAAGTTAAGATTTAATCTTCCTATCTAAAGGATACTTAAAAGAAGTACCATCTTCCATAGGAATAGTAGTACGTTTGGCCAAAGTAGAAATAGGGACTTTTTTCCAAAACACTAAATTAGCCCCAGGTAAATTATATAACTTTTTAAACCTAGAAGAAGGTTTAAAAGAAGCACCAAGTTTAGACCATTCCTTAGTAATCATATGAGAGAGAGCATCTGGAATAGGAAAAACTTCAGGAGTAACCTCAGATGTTTTACAAACAGAATTCAAACATTTCTTGTTATCAAGAGGACTAGATTCTTATACCCAAAGTAAGCAATACTTCCTTTAATAAAGAACGAATATATTTAATCTTAAAAAGAGGTTGATTTATCAATTTCAGACTCTGAAGTAGGATCCTCTGAGCCAGAGAAATCCTAATCAGCAGAAGATACTTCAGTATGCTGACGATCAATACAGGCTTCATCAGATTTATGAGCAGTAAGGAGAGACCTTTTATGTTTATTTGAAGGTGGAATAGTTGTCATATCCTTCTCTATGGCGGCAACAATATAATCTTTAATATCTAAAGGAATGTCATGTACATTAGACTGTGAATGTTTAACAGTAGATGCATTTGTACTTATAGAAGCATTATCAGCATGTAAAAGCTTTTCATAACAAGTGCCACATATTTGAGCTGAAGAAGTAAGATCAGCTAATTTACAACATACACACTTAGCTTTGGTAGAATTGTGTTCATGAAGCTTAGTTCCTACAGTAACATCAGAGGCAGGATCAGATATTGCAAAATTTAACAAAAAAGAAAAAGTAACATTTTAAACAAAATTATCCAATTTCCTCAAATAGCAGTTTCAGGAATAGGAAAAAAAGTTTATAATGTTTTTATACAAAAGTAAAATCAAAAGCAAGCAACCTAGCCCTCAAAGATCAAAAGAGAGAGAGACTTATAAAACAAATTTATGGTGCCAAAAACGGCGCAAATGCAGAGCAAAAAAACTTTTGTACCACAGATAATTGACCCGACTCGTGTCAAGAAATGACATGAATCGTGTCATGCTGCCCACCAGAGGCAAGCTGGGATGGACAGGGGCAAATATGTACGCCCCTGGCCGCCCTTGCTTGAAAATCTTTGCGCCAAAAATGTTGCAATAAAAGGTAACATTTTGCATCATCACAAGCCTAAGATCGCAACATTTTTGAAAAAAAATAGACTTCAAGTAAAAATAACTGGAACCCCAGGTAAGCCTAAAACTCACATAAACATAATTCCCAAGCTGAAACTGTTTTGACTGCAAATGGAAATACACAGACCAGACTCATGGCAAATATATACAATATACATTAAAAACTTTATAAGATAAAGTGCCAAATATATCTGAGAGTGTCTTAAAAGATGATATATACTTACCAGAAGACACCCATCCACATATAACAGACAGCCAAACCAGTACTGAAACATATCAGCAGAGGTAATGGCAGAGAAGTATAATGTTGATCTGTAAAGGGAGGCAGAGATTAATCTCTGCGACTGATTACAGAGAGCCTTAGAATAGATTTCCCATAGGTGAAAACATGGCATTGTTAGGCAATACTATCAAAGAAGATGGATCCGACACTTTCTGTTGCAATAAAATCAAATTCTTTATTCAATCCATATTGGTTAAGATAAAGGATACAGCAATTCCTGAGAACTGGCGTTCACGGGCGTAGCACTGACAGGCTTACGCGTTTCGGAAAGACATCCGTAGTCACAACCTGTAGTGCTAAACCCCACACCTGCTTAAAAACTAAATAAACAAATATGATAGGTTAAAACAAAAAATCCGACTCTAACCAATCAGGAAAACAGAATACAATCCATCCCCTAAAGGTGTAAGATACTAACACGCCACTCAAATAGTTGGTCTTGGTCTTGGTTATAATGCAAAGTAACTAATTAATAATATTGTTCTGTAAAATCAGAAGTCTAAAGTATACAGTAAGAATTATTTAGACATTAACAAAAGTAAAACAAATTTGATCACATTCAAGTCGTGGATAGGACGATATATAAACCAGATTATACTGTACCAAAAGCAACAGATGCAATAAAATATTATGTAATGTTCAATCCATGACAAATCATTTGCCTTAGGCTCAAACAGCTCCAATGTAAATATGGGTTTTAAAGATACACCATCTCTCATTCCACAAACATGAAAAGTTAGGTTCAACGCGCAATACTCCACATCCCTCAGACAAACACTGTGCTTTGAGAGGAACTGGGCTTCAATATGCTTAGAAGCGCCTATCAAAGAAGAAAATCAAGCACAACTTACTTCACCACCTCCATGAGAGGCAAAGTTTGTAAATCTAAGGTATGTGGGAGGTGTATTTATAGGCGATTTTAGGTTTTGGAAACTTTGCCCCTGGTAGGAATGTATATCCCATATGTCACTAGCTCATGGACTCTTGCACTTACATGAAAGAAAACTACAGTATAGTGAATATATGAACTGTGAAACCAAAAAAAAAAAAAAAAAAAAGAGTATAACTCACTTTATTGCGATATTTGCAGTTGTCTGGTACCAAAGCCGCAATATATATACAAAGTATGCCTGTACCTGTAAAACATAAGCTGTGAGTGATATCAGCACTTGGCTTACATCAGGTTGAAGACGTATTGAAGTTCAAAGTTCTTTTTTTTTTTTTTTGGTTAGAATCTACTTGTACCCAGTGCTATAGAATTTGGTGGTGCTTTCATAAAAAAATCAATAGCATTAGTCATTATTTGGTACATACACACCTTGCACTATACATAACAAATTTTAATAGGAAAAAAAAGTTTAATCATAAAACATTACATACATTTTAAAACTACAAAAAAATGTGACAGTGTATTTGTGCTTCCGTTCCTGTCCATGCTTACAGGGCTCGCTTTATCAAGCCCTTCACCTCCCTATGACTGCAGGTTCTCAAAAGAAAACCTGCAGTCACCTCCTCTTCACCTCTTAGGTAGAGAATTTCAATCTCCCCGGTCTCAGCCGTGTGTGTGTGGGCAGGGGGCAGTATTGTACGCAAGCGCAAAATATGCTTTTGTGTGTAATGTTTTTTTCCGCCAGCGGAATGCTGCCCGCCAGAGGCGAGCTGGGACGGACAGGGGCAAATATGTACGCCCCTGGCCGCCCTTGTTGGATAAATCTAGCCCTTAGTGTGACAAATAATTAAAATATTTGCTTATGTTTGGATAAATGCAAAATTGTGTTTGCTTTGAGAAAATGTTTTGAGACCTGACATATAACACATCAAATACTGCCAGCTACAATATAGAAAAACCCCTTATTTGAATGGTAGGGCACCTATTTTTAGTAATAAGGTGTCTTAAAGGACCATTATAGTCAAGAATTTAAATGCTCAAATCTGTTAGAGCATGTACTTTTGTGACTATTGACACTGGTCTACTGTGTATTTAACCCAGCAAAGGTGTTAAACACACAGATGTTCCGCTTGGGAGCCTCGGTGTATTGCTGATTCCCAAGCTGAACCTGCCGCTGATCCAATCAGCAGCGGTAGTCGCTGATTTCAGTTGTGCAACTAGCACTGTTGATTGACACAGTAGAGCAGGGTCGATAGTCGAAAAATTACATGCTTTAATCCGTTAGAGCATTTTTTAACTATATTGGCCCTTTTAAAATATTACTACCTCAACAAAGAAATATATTGACTTGCTAGAGTTCCATAATATTACAAGTGTGTGTTTGTTGCCTTCATATTCTATATCTAACATCCTGTTGTTTTACTAGAATATATTTTTACCTTTCTGCAGAGTCACATCTATTGCTGATCGGCTTAATGTTGAGTTTGCACTTATCCACAAAGAACGAAAAAAAGCCAATGAAGTTGATAGAATGGTGTTGGTTGGAGATGTGAAGGACCGTGTTGCTATCCTAGTAGATGACATGGCTGATACATGTGGAACCATTTGCCATGCAGCAGATAAGTAAGTTGTGCATTATCTCAAAGGAATGATTAATAGATAGCTATATAGATATCAATGATATAGATTATAGATAGCAATAGATAAGTGAGAGTGACAGGTATGTAGATATAAAAAGATTTATTTTCATGAAGGTGGTGAGAGTCAATTACACCTTGGAATTATACTCCTTGCCACTAAAAGAAGGCAAAGATTCCAAAACTCCCAAAGCCATTAAAACACCTTCCACCTTACTGGAACCAGTCTTGTGTTTGCCTTCGCAGCAGGAATGTGAAGATTCAATGTGCTCAAGGTGTTTGTGGAAAGGGTTGTCAGACCGATTTGAGGCCCTGTGAGCTACATTCTGGACAGAGGGATGTCGTTGCAGTATGGGTAGTGGCACAAGAACACCCTATGAGAGTCAGTCGCAGGTCTGCCACAGGTGCTGGTCCCTAGATGACTCCTTTCGGTTCAACGTTATTTTCCATATACAGTGTATATGTGTGCGTGTGTATGTATATATGTGGATATATATATGTGTGTGGATATATATATATATATATATGTGTTTGTGTATGTATATATATGTGTGTGTGTGTATATATATATATATATATATATATATATATATATATATATATACATATACATACATACATACATACATACATACATACATACATTCCAAGTTAAGGACAGCACAATCTTACTTGTTCCAACTGCCAAGGTGCACTACAAACCATAATGCATTTTCTTTCCAAGAACGTAGGAACTCACTGGTCTTATGAAAAAATTCATTTATTAATCCATAGAAAAAAAGTTACATATACATGACGTTTCAGTACATTCCTGTACCTTTATCAAATGTAGCAAAGATGAAATATTAAAACTTCCTAACTAACTTACCTATATCCTCCACCTAAATACCCTTGGTATACACAGCATGCCGCCCCATTTCCGTGAAAGAAGTCTGCGTCTGACGTCATCAAGGCGCGCTAGACTGTGCGCCACGTGAAACAGCAGTGCCGAGATCGCCATGGCAACATATATACAATGCACGGTCCGTGCGGCAATGCTAGTGTAATTTATCATTTCAGATGTACAACTACGCTTAATATATATTATGTCAAACACATCTCAATCCTTATTACACCTGAGCAAAAATACCCATATGCATGTAATATTAGATACAACACTTATAAAACAGCGCAGTAGCAATAAGAAATGATTAATTAAAAAAACTATAAAAACTAACTATGTACATAGGTGTATCATAACAATATTACTATCAACCCAATACAATGTAATAGATCTGTGAATGGTTATTTGTCATAACATCGGAAAACAGTATCTAATTACATATATTGTTTAATCTACTAGCTTACATTCATGCCTGATTATCGTATGGTAGAAACATAGGAACCAAAGTGAGAGCCATTGTAATCCACGTTAGAGTCCATATAATCAGCTGAGAGTTACGAGATAAATATGGTTGTAAGTGTATTATTCCACAGATGTATGACACTTCAGTAAAAAGAACTAAAATCCAGAGAGGTATTAAGGCCATTAGGGATAATAGTATTCAACCTATAGATCCACTTGGTTTCACATTGAAGCAGGAGATTTCCTCTATCACCACCCCTTAACAGGGGGGGTATGTGATCTATAAGCATTGTGCGTAAGCTGGAAACCGCATGTTTGTGTTGAAGGCAGTGCCTTGCTACTGGCTCGTCAGATTCACCAGTGTGAAGGGCCTCGCGTATCGCACAACGGTGGTTCGCCATGCGTACACGAAAAGTTGTTACGGTTTTACCGATATAGATACTGGAGCATGGGCAAATGATCATATACACTACATATGTGCTGGTGCATGTTAAACGATGCCTGATGTCGAACCTATAATTGTTATGAGGGTGCTTTCCAGGGTGCTATATATATGTGTGTGTGTGTATGTATATATATATATATATATATATATATATATATATATATATATATATATATATATATATATATATATATATATATATAGGAACACTAGTAAACAACGGCTCAAGTGCATGCATATATTTAAAGTGAATAACACAGACCATATAAATAAACACCTTATATATACTTAGAAATTTAAAACGGGATACGTTGAATGCATAATCCCTAAGATTGAACATAAAAAAAAAAAAAAAAAATCAAACTCAACTTGGGATAAATTTCTAAGTATATATAAGGTGTTTATTTATATGGTCTGTGTTATTCACTTTAAATATATGCATGCACTTGAGCCGTTGTTTATTAGTGTCTCTATGGCAACGGTTGTCATAACAATGTACACATACACTCACACAGTTTGACACAAGAAATTGAGTGTATTAATAATGCTAATTGTTTAGGCACTGATCACTCTACACCCACACAAAGTGTGTATAACCTGGAAGCTAATCAGGTTTTTTCTGACATTTGTTGTTCAAGTATAAAATCCGTAATTTGGGTATAAACCGGAAGTGACGTTTTTAAACTTCCGGTATTAGCCATGACGGTGGAACGCATTATGCGTTCCACTGCCGATAATTTCACCGCGAAAGCTGGGGGAGATGTGAGGTTTGTGATTGGTACACTTGGTTTGTAAAACACTATAAAATGTTTGATTGTTATCACTGTTGTATGCTGATGATGGGGTTATAATACCCCGAAAACGTTCCACATTAAAAGTTTGACAAAAGACCTGTGAGTGCAAACGTTTGTTCCTGTATTTTGCCATATCTTTGCACCCAGGCTGTCGGCAGTTGGTGGGTTAAGCTGGAAGATGTATATTATGTTCGTATGACCAGACGACAACCCCCACTTTTGACCAGTTGATCCTGCATCTCTAACCTCTTTTGTGATTACCATTGTTTGTGCCATTACTCTTCTCCAAAATCTCCAAAACAAATTTACCTTACAGTTAAGTGAACTGGGACTTTACCATCTCCTAACTACATTTTGGGAAGTGCCTTCTCTTCTTTGATTTTCAGCTACCTGTGTTGGGACTTTACCATTGTCTTTACCATTGCTTTTCAGTAACATTCCTCCACAGTAACACAATGTCACAACTAGTGCAGGATGGGAGCTCCCCCTCTGAATTGGATATCCAAGTGGAAGACATGACTACTCAGGCCATGGCTGCACAGACAGGTACCGCTTCATATACTACAGATGATGCAAACCGGATCCTATTTGCACCCATCTCTAAATCAGTGGGTGAGACTCCTGTCAACTTGTATTATAGTTTGCTTAAATTAAAGAAAAGGGAAGTAGATCTAGCGCTACATGGGAGCTATTTATCTGACTATTACAGGATAGGCCATATACCTAGGGGTTTTAGAGTGCACAATATACCCACAATTGGAAGAGATAACCCTGAATTCAGAAAAAAATGGTGTTTCATATTGAACAAATGTTCCCTTGACCTTATATTATTAGTCATAGAGGAGGTTACCATTATTCTAGGTAAAGTAAGGGTGGAGATACAAACATTTGAATCAGTACACAACACCACTCTCATTAATGACTCTCAGGAGAATTGGTTACCTAAGTTAAAAACTCAAATAGACAAATATCAGAGTGATTTAATCATTTTCAAAAATAGAAAATTAGAGACAGTGAACAATGATTATATACAGGGCAAAGTCTATAAGTGGCTCACTACCACTACTAGCCAACAACCTAGGAGGAGACAAAGAAATAGGAGAGTACACTTTGACACCATAGATACCAGTGGGGGGGATTCCACTGATACGGATAGGAACTCATCAGGCACACCTTTCACCCCTCCCAGTACATTTAGACAACGTAACCAATACCCTCAATATGAGCCAAGATCACAATCTACACCGACACATTTTTTAGCGGTGACTACACGATCACGGGGAGGGGGAGACACAACAGACCCCACATTAGGAGGGCGGGGCATCAGACACAGGCCCCCAAGACGTCCACGCCAGAGGACATAATTATCAACCTTAGTACACACACACTCACGACTAGTGAGCATGAAGTACTCAATAAAGGCCTTTCTTTTGTCCCAAGTGCACCCGTTTCTGATTTTGATTTGAAGTTTGATCTATATAAACTCAGTAGATCCCTTAAAATTAAGGAATTCTTCCAGAATAAAGAAACTACTTGTACTAAAACTCAGGTTGAACTCAAATGTAAGTTACCAACCACTTTTGAGCCTGTTAATTGTAGCTCTAGTACTAAAACTTTTCT
The DNA here is from genome assembly GCF_027579735.1 of Bombina bombina. Lineage (NCBI taxonomy): Eukaryota > Metazoa > Chordata > Amphibia > Anura > Bombinatoridae > Bombina > Bombina bombina. Next base: position 743,082,227 of record NC_069501.1, on the reverse strand, counting down.
AAGATTGGTCTCTCAAGACCTTGATACTGAGAAAACAGAAACACTGTGGAAACACAATCTATCTAGGGACGAACAGAGGGCTATTCAAACCCTTCAAGCTGACTCCTCTATTGTAATTAGGCCCGCCGATAAGGGCGGGGCCATAGTGTTACTCAACTATACTGATTATAGAACTGACATTTTGGACCAGCTGTCCGACGCAAACACATACAAATCATTAACCAATGATCCCACTAACACTTACAAAACACAATTAGATACCCTTCTAGCATTGAGATTTGAACAGGGTTTTCTATCAGAACATATTTTGGAATTTTGTACTACCAAATTTCCCAGAGTACCTATTCTGTACTCTATCCCCAAAATCCACAAAACCTTGGACCATCCACCGGGTCGTCCGATAGTTTCGGCACGTGAGTCATTAACTCAGCCTGTAGCCCAGTATGTGGATGTGTTACTTCAACCGGTGGTTAAGGGGATACGTTCCTATATCATGGACACCAATGATTTCATTAGGAAGATACGGTCTGTTGACATCCAGCATGACGATTTACTCGTGAGTCTGGATGTCAACAGTCTGTACACTATTATACCTCATCACGAGGGACTAAAGGCAGTACAAGAACACCTTATAGACAACCCTAGGTATGATGGTCCCCCGATAGAATATCTATCTTCTCTGATTGAATATTGTTTATTTAAAAACTATTTCAGATTTGAAAAGAAATTCTATCTGCAGGTGGCCGGTACTGCCATGGGTTCCTCCATGGCCCCTGCCTACGCCAACATATATATGTCACAATTTGAGAACATGTATTTATGGTCTCATACTGACACATCTATTATTTGTTATTACAGATATATAGATGACATTTTTTGGTATGGCGGGGGGGGCATGGAGGGACTCCAGGCTTGGTACAATTTTTACAATAACTGTACAGATAATGTAAAATTTAAAATGACAGTGGATGAACAATCCATCAATTTTTTGGATCTGACAGTCTTTAAAGACACAGATAAACTGGGGACCACGTTGTACCATAAGCCCACAGATCGTAATTCGTTACTTAGGGCAGACAGCTGTCATCCCCCCGCACTT
>NC_069501.1:743073628-743076128 GCF_027579735.1 Bombina bombina | reverse complement strand
ATGTCGGCGTTCCGGATGTGGCGTCATTTTTGGCGCCAAAAGCATTTAGGCGCCAAATAATGTGGGCGTCTTATTTGGCGCTAAAAAATATGGGCGTCGCTTTTGTCTCCACATTATTTCAGTCTCATTTTTCATTTGCTTCTGGTTGCTAGAAGCTTGATATTTGGCATTCTTTCCCATTCCTGAAACTGTCTTATAAGGAATTTGATCTATTTTGCTTTATATGTTGTTTTTTCTCTTACATATTGCAAGATGTCTCACGTTGCATCTGAGCCAGAAGATACTACAGGAAAATCACTGCCTGCTGGATCTACCAAAGCTAAGTGTATCTGCTGTAAATTTTTGGTAGCTATTCCTCCAGCTGTTGTTTGTAATAATTGTCATGACAAACTTGTTAAAGCAGATAATATTTCCTTTAGTAATGTACCATTGCCTGTTGCAGTTCCCTCAACATCTAAGGTGCAGAATGTTCCTGATAACATAAGAGATTTTGTTTCTGAATCCATAAAGAAGGCTTTGTCTGTTATTTCTCCTTCTAGTAAACGTAAAAAGTCTTTTAAATCTTCTCTCTCTACAGATGAATTTTTAAATGAACACCATCATTCTGATTCTTTGGACTCTTCTGGTTCAGAGGATTCTATCTCAGAGATTGATGCTGATAAATCTTCATATTTATTTAAGATGGAATTTATTCGCTCTTTACTTAAAGAAGTACTAATTGCTTTAGAAATAGAGGATTCTAGTCCTCTTGATACTAATTCTATACGTTTGGATAAGGTTTTTAAAGCTCCTGCGGTTATTCCAGAAGTTTTTCCTGTTCCTAATGCTATTTCTGCAGTGATTTCCAAAGAATGGGATAAATTGGGTAATTCATTTACTCCTTCTAAACGTTTTAAGCAATTATATCCTGTTCCGCCTGACAGGTTAGAATTTTGGGACAAAATCCCTAAAGTTGATGGGGCTATTTCTACCCTTGCTAAACGTACTACCATTCCTACGTCAGATGGTACCTCATTTAAGGATCCTTTAGATAGAAAAATTGAATCCTTTCTAAGAAAAGCTTATCTGTGTTCAGGTAACCTTCTTAGACCTGCTATATCTTTGGCTGATGTTGCTGCAGCTTCAACTTTTTGGTTGGAAACCCTAGCGCAACAAGTAGCAAATCGTGATTCTCATGATATTATTATTCTTCTTCAGCATGCTAATAATTTTATCTGCGATGCCATTTTTGATATTATTAGAGTTGATGTTAGGTGATTACCGATCAATATTTTGGAACTCCGTGCAATTTTCAGAGCTCTTCAGTTTTGGCCTCTTCTGAAGAGAGAATCGTTCATTTGTTTTCAGACAGACAATGTCACAACTGTGGCATACATCAATCATCAAGGAGGGACTCACAGTCCTCTGGCTATGAAAGAAGTATCTCGAATTTTGGTTTGGGCGGAATCCAGCTCCTGTCTAATCTCTGCGGTTCATATCCCAGGTGTAGACAATTGGGAAGCGGATTATCTCAGTCGCCAAACGTTGCATCCGGGCGAATGGTCTCTTCACCCAGAGGTATTTCTTCAGATTGTTCAAATGTGGGGGCTTCCAGAGATAGATCTGATGGCCTCTCATCTAAACAAGAAACTTCCCAGGTATCTGTCCAGATCCCGGGATCCTCAGGCGGAGGCAGTGGATGCATTATCACTTCCTTGGAAGTATCATCCTGCCTATATCTTTCCGCCTCTAGTTCTTCTTCCAAGAGTAATCTCCAAGATTCTGAGGGAATGCTCGTTTGTTCTGCTAATAGCTCCGGCATGGCCTCACAGGTTTTGGTATGCGGATCTTGTCCGGATGGCATCTTGCCAACCATGGACTCTTCCGTTAAGACCAGACCTTCTGTCGCAAGGACCTTTTTTCCATCCGGATCTGAAATCCTTAAATTTAAAGGTATGGAGATTGAACGCTTGATTCTTAGTCAAAGAGGTTTCTCTGACTCTGTGATTGATACTATGTTACAGGCTCGTAAATCTGTATCTAGAGAGATATATTATAGAGTCTGGAAGACTTATATTTCTTGGTGTCTTACTCATCATTTTTCTTGGTATTCTTTTAGAATTCCGAGAATATTACAATTTCTTCAGGATGGTTTAGATAAGGGTTTGTCCGCAAGTTCCTTGAAAGGACAAATCTCTGCTCTTTCTGTTCTTTTTCACAGAAAGATTGCTATTCTTCCTGATATTCATTGTTTTGTACAAGCTTTGGTTCGTATAAAACCTGTCATTAAGTCAATTTCTCCTCCATGGAGTTTGAATTTGGTTCTGGGAGCTCTTCAAGCTCCTCCGTTTGAACCTATGCATTCATTGAACATTAAATTGCTTTCTTGGAAAGTTTTGTTCCTTTTGGCCATCTCTTCTGCCAGAAGAGTTTCTGAATTATCTGCTCTTTCTTGTGAGTCTCCTTTTCTGATTTTTCATCAGGATAAGGCGGTGTTGCGAACTTCTTTTGAATTTTTACC